>NW_020799106.1:3226960-3357957 GCF_003259725.1 Athene cunicularia
CGGTGCTGAACCGCGGCCCCGCCGCCTCCCGCGCCGCACCTGGCGAGCGCCAGGGCCGCCCCACTCGCCGCCTTATCGCTCGCGCAAGCGACCGGCAACAAGTTTCGCCGTTAGCCCACGCCAGCCTGCAGATTCGTCCGGGTATTTTTAAGCGCGAGAACTGCCCTACAACACAAAGGAGTTTGGAGACGGCGGGTAACAAGAACCCCACCAGGGCCGCCTGCCCGTCCCTCCAGCTCTCCCCGGAGCCAGCCCAGCGTCCATCCCCGGCAGGCACTGCCGGACCGTCGGACAGATGGAAGTTCAGGTTGGGAGTTGCGGGTGCGGATGGATGCTGGAGATGATCTGAGGCGAAGCAGCCAGAGAACTGTAAAACGGTGGTGAGGGACAGCCAGAACAAATCTACGTGCCTGAAAAACACCGAAAGCTGACTGTGGTAGAAGAGCGAAAT
Organism: Athene cunicularia; assembly: GCF_003259725.1. Lineage (NCBI taxonomy): Eukaryota > Metazoa > Chordata > Aves > Strigiformes > Strigidae > Athene > Athene cunicularia. The sequence continues at coordinate 3,227,412 of NW_020799106.1, forward strand.
ATCGTTTATGCACAACTATGAGTGACAGAACTGGACAGGGAAAGGGATAGTCAAACAATAAAAACATATATTCTGGTAGAGTGGCATATAATTTCTGTTCATAAAACAGATTATTCTCATCTTCTCATCTGACCCTGTATTATCAAAAATAGATCCAAAAATATATCAAAAAACCTTACTATTTTTTGATGCAAGGGTGTGGAATATATGTTACCTGGTAAATATACCGAGGAATGGAGATACTATGTCAGTGAATGGTACAGTTGAATTAATTAAACTATTTCCTTCTTGTGAGTATATTTTTGGAGCATAACTGTTATAGGCGGTGGTTATAGAGTCAGTCCAGCTTTGTCAGTGGTTTTTTTTTTTTGAAAATTAGTTGTGATGAAATACTTTTTTGACCTAGGCAGACTTAATATTTTAAATGCTGGGTTTTTATAAGCTCTTATTTTTCTTGAAATATTCAAGAAATTGATGAGGCATTGAAAAGTCTTTTCAGCAGTTATTTTTATAGCATTATTTTTTTATGTTGCGTGGGAAACTCTTTGAATTTTTTTGATGTTTGGATTAAGATTTAATATGCATTTACATCCACTCATGCCTAACTCACTGTCTAGAGAAACTGAACTATGTTTATAGTAGTGGAGGCTAGACCATTCTTTTTCACTTTCATGTGTATTTTTTTTAATTAATACTAGAGATAAAATAGATAAATTTTGCAATGCTTCATATTTGTCTACCCCAAGTAATTGCAGTCAAGTATTTCATGTTAATCACTGCAGATTTGGTTTGGTTCATCATGCTATAGTTAAGGATTGCTCGATTTCTATGGAATAGTGTCATACAGTCAAACAAATGGAAAAATGAAGTATTTTAAAATTCCCTTTTGAATAGGCTTCACTGGAAAACAACAACCTGCCTGTAGATCTGGTCTTAACAAATTAATCTTCATCAAGTAAGCCCCTATCATACAGGATCATTGCTTCCTACAGTACGTGGTTGGGTTTCTGAAGGAGGCACCTATATTGGACATGGAAGATACGTAACTCGGTGCCTAATTTGGCACAAGGCTGCACTTGAGCATACCCCGGTATTTCCTACAGGTGGCACTTATGCATCAAAAAGCTTGTTTTAATGCGAACATAAAAACAAGCAGCAAGGGTTAAGGCATTAATCCTTCTAGGTAAGCGTTGAGATGTATGTGCAACACGTTCAGATCCCTAATTGTGTACATGGGTTTAGTTAGTGCATTTATATTATAAATACTTACCATTTATTTTGGGGCATCTTTGATGTAAAAGATGTAGTTCTTAAGGTGATATGTTGGCATCACTGAGGTTAATCATAGTTTTGTGATATCAATATGTTACCCGTAGTGAATTAAAAATACGCTAGATTTTCATATTCTGAAAATGTCCTTGACATCTAAGCTGTAGTAACTGTAAAAGCAACCAGCGAAATGCTAGCAGTACATATCCAACTATGACAAATTCTGCAGCACACTTAGTTGGGAATTGCAGGCAGTGCTACAGTGTAAGCATAAGTAATAATGGAATATTTATACAGATAACAAAATATTTCTCTTGTTTTCTAAGACGAAGAAATCAATATTGAAATGTTTTGTATTCAGAAAACTGGGTTATGCCTCCTATGGAGCTATATGCAGGAGCCAGAAATCCAGGAACTGTAGTGAACAATTAATAATATCATAGCAATTCATATCTTTTTTTTGATTTTTTCCTGTTTCTTTCAGTGGTTTTTTTGTAAACACTGTCATCTTTCTTAATGAATCAAGACCATTTACAATGTACACTTATAAATATCAAATAAAAGAAATATATGCATTTTGGATAATTTTTTTTTACATCAAAACACCCAGTAATATTTGGTTTAAAGTGGTTGCCACACTGTAAAGCCAATTATCATCTCGTATTTGCAGCGTTCTCTGTTATTTACAATGGCAACTTGCATTATTTTTTGGTATTATTTTAGGTGGGTCTACTAGCACAGCTTAGTATTAGAGTATTGCATAGTCTAATGTAGTTAGAACTCTGCTGAACTCACTTTGTGTATAGGAAAAAGGGTATCATTTATTTTCCTTTGCCATATTTGAACATTGCAGCCATATTTCTGTAGACTTAGTCCAGGAAAGACTGTTTAATCTGTGCTAAAAATTCTGGTGACCTTTTTATAAAATTTATGTTAACCCTACCTAGGGATTAAAACTTTTACGGATGGATGTCCTTTGTGTCATGAGCAGGCCAATTCTATGAAAATGTATCTTAACTACAGAAAATCATAAGGCTTTAAAAAAACTGTGCTTTCCACAGACTTGGTAGAACAGTGTTAGATTTTAGCAGCTGGATTTCCCGAAGCTCCCCTTTGTGGTTGTGCAGCGCTCCCCCTACAGATACTGCACTTCGGGTGCTGGGGTCCTGCCAGAGGGACAGTGGGGACACTGTCATCGGTGTTCCCCGCTCTTCCAGTCGGCACAGACAGCTGGGAAGTGGAAGTTACCTAACAAAACGCAGAAAGAAGAAAAGCAGAGCAGCAAACCTTCAACGAGGACTTGGGAGACACGGACTGTGGAGAGGGGCAAAAAAACCTGTCCCAGAAGGCGCGAATAGAGGCCGAGGCTGTGGCTGGTCAAGGGTGGAGGAACAGGAAAGACTCGGAAGCTGGGGGTGTTTGTGAAGATTAGGTTAAATGGGGAGGCAGAAGTGGACAAAATGACCCTGAATGGGAACAGGAGAAGAAGATGAAGGAGCATGGGAGATAACCCCAGTTCAGGTAGGGTGTCCAGGGGAGTAAAACTGGGGAAAAAAAAAAAGTTGAGGGGGTGTCCACCCAGATTAGATGAATGGGATAAATGGAGATGGAATGAGAATTGGGAACCTGTGAAGAGTAAACCTGGAGACCTGTCTGCAAAGAAGAGACCGAAAGTGCAAGAATATGGAGGGGGGAACTGATCGGTTTGGACCACAGGGGTTAGGAGTAAAGGAATGGAATTAGGACGTGCTGAGCAAACCAACTGGGCCTGAAAGGACAGGAATGCAGAACAGGACTTTCAAAGAGCGGGTCGGGATTGGAAGAAGGAATGTGGGACAAGTACAAGTTCAAGGAACAGGGAAGAAGTGGCCATGCTTTGGTGGGACAGCTGGCAAAAGGGCAGTGTGTATCAGCACATGCCATGTTCCAAAGCACACATGGCCCCAGGATACCAAATTCTCCATTTGTCAGCAAAGAACGGTACCGTGGTATCAGGGCTCCAGGAGTACTGAGAGTCACCAGCCACAGCTGACTTCAGTGAGAGGAGGACTTTGAAAATACAAAGCACAGCGCTAAATGCTTTGAGAAAACAGATGTTAACCACATTAAATAAGCACTGAAAGCTAGAGACCATCTTTTAACCTCTCTGTGCCTCAGTTTTCCATGTGTAAAACGGAAGCAGCATGATTGCCTCCCCTCACAGAGATGTTTTCAAAATAAACTAATGAATGTTTGTTAAGCAGCCAGGCACTGTAGTAGCCTGGAAAACCCATGAGATGCATGAAAAAAACCCACGATGAAATTCATAATTTTGTCTTCAGAGCAGAATATGAATAATGTGTAGCAAATAAGTCCTGGGACTACACACTGAACAATAGCAAATAGCTGTTACAAGAAAAATAGTTCATTATGGACGCACTATTCATTATGTATGCTGAATGAGTCAGAATTTATGTGGAAAAAATAGTATGTAATCATGCAGTTAAAGACTATATCATAATCTGAACAAACAAAGGGGCCAATTTAAGGTTATTCAAGTACGCTTCATTCTGATATTTTCTAACTATGGATAACTTGAACTGTACAATCTCACTGAAGTGCTTTTAAAGTTGTTTTTTTCTGCATTCGCTTCATATATTTGTTGGTAGCATTTGGGTCCCAGGATCAGAACTGGAATTGCTGCCTTTGCCAGTTTCAGCTGCATAAATCAAATTTTATCACCTGCCAAACACTTGACACCATCAAAATTGTTTAGTCTAACAAGCTTGTATAAAAGCATTACATCACACAAGCTAAGATGTCATTTCTGTCTTGTGTAAACAACTCCCATCTTTGGCTTTCCATGTAATTTGAGCATGCCTCATGTTTTCTTACTTACTTCAGAAGTTTATTATTCTGCTGGACTTATTGGAGGACTCTGAAAGTTACTTGTCAGTGGGAGTTTTCACGGCCATATTGCACACATTTGCCTTTCAAACAGAAGGGATGAAGTGGCATCATCCAGTCTCTGGTTGCATTCTTAAAATCCCTCTTTTTTTTTGTTGGCATGATAGAGCAATATTGCTGCAATTTCTGAAATATTATCCCGTAAGTCATCTCAGAGATGGGGGAAAATGGAATTTCTAGGTAGACTCCCACACAGAGGACAACGTGAGAGATCCAATTTTCATAGTAATTCCTAGTGGTTGGACTTGCATAGTTGTTTGGGTTATTTTTAATTATGAGAGTTATGAGTGAACAATTCATATTTTTTGTTTCCAGCATAATACAGAGGTGCTTTTAACTGTGATATTTTGATAGGACACAAAATTCAGAGGCACGTTCATTGTTTTTATACCTCTCCCAAACCACAGGTTTGGGAGATTTAAATTCACTCTCTTCAAAATGCAAACTATCACTTTTCTAGGGTTTGAATGATGGAATGGCCAACTAAGAAATGTATTTGTTCCATAAAATTTCCTCTAACCTGGCTGAACTTCAATTTTTGTTTTTGTGGCAGGCAATAATGCTGCTTCAGGTAGGAGCTTAAATATAGTACGTAGCTTCAAAAGCTCTCTTGTTGCAAAGAAAAATACTTAATATGGTTTTAGATTGACATTCTTGCCAGAGACTAAGATTTTCACATGTAATACTCCTTACTGTTAGGACAAAGAAAAATACTAAATGGAACTGAGCAGCTATTTTGAAGTCTTCGTAAATGATCTTTGGAAAAGAAGAAAACTAACGATTGGCTTATGTCTTTCACTTCAGCTCACCATTGCGAGTACTTTATCCTGTCTTGGTTCACATCATAAGCGATGATGCCACTGATAACGGTGAGGCCTTGCTAGAAACTGACTGTTCAACATCCCTGTGTCAAGAAATGCACTCATCCCCATTCTTCCTTTATATTCCCTCATTTTTAGAGTTATGTTCCTCCCTACTTATCTCCTTTTACAGCTTTATGCCACTCAAACCTCTGTAATTGATTATTAACTATTTTGACTGGCAGTGACCAAGTTATATATCATTAGCTATTTATATCTTGCCTGGTATTCTGTTTGTGCCCCGATTGATTCAATTATTCTTCACTGAAACTTTTTTAGACCCTTTCTAAAGCAGCTGAAATGCTTGGTGGGTGATTATGCCGGACTCCCATACGGAGGCAGTGTTCTCTCCCAGTGCTATACGCTGATATTGCTAGGTTGAATTTCACATATGCAATGTGAGGGTTGTAGTTAATTTCTACTTATTGTTATAATTAAGGTTTTTTTAAACAGTACTGTCTCCCATGTATGTCCCTTCTTCTTTGTGTTTGCTTCAGGTTATAGTTCCCAGACACATTCTTTTGTTTTCTCTGTAACAGAATCCATTTTATCATTTTCTGCCTATGTTTCTAAGCCATCTTGTGCTTGCAGCTCTTTCTCTTTCGATGTCTGCAGTACAGAAGTGTGATCTCTCTTTACACATCATTCCTAAAGATGCTTTTTTAGCCTGGAACTAGTCACAGGATCTGTGGTAGCCCAGCAGACACCTGAAGTCCTCAGCTGTTTTGCCATGTATCAGTCTCATCCCCGCCAGCCAATGTTCAGCCCTGCACATCAGTAGTTCCTAATAAGTGCAATGGCAGAAGGAATCATCTAGGGAGGAGAAATTCTACTCCCTCCAGCATCTGAGAAGCCAGAATGCCAAGCCAACCCCTACTTAAAATTCCATATATCTTCTGCAAATCCCAAAACCTGTTTTTCCCAAGTAAGAGTTAAGCCATTAGGACCCTCTTCATCTGTCTCATCTTCCATCTTAAACTAGATGGAGCAATTTTCTTCTCAGCCTACTTATCTGATGGCTCGGCTGCCTCTGGTACACCGTGTTCCGAACTCGCCTCTCTGAATTAGCTCTTTACCCTGCAGTTATGCTGTATAACCTAGATCAGAGGCTGCCCTGCAGGCCACCTCAGCTTTTACATCAGCTTTTCAGTGAGGTCCCTTCTCCCAGAGTTCTAGAACAAGCAGAATATCGCTTTTGTTGCATAAGGTGAAGGGAGGAGAGACTATATTGCCTTCTTATTTGGAGTTTTGTAGTACTTAATCATTCCGTTTTTTGAATGTGTTCCAGTCAGGCATCGTTGTGCTCAGTTGTCTCCAAAGGCTTGCTGAAGCTTATCTTCCTGACCTTGGGTTTTCCTTCTGGTTCTTCTCTGCCTCATTAACTTTCCATTTTTTTTTCCTCCAAAATCTAGAAGGATCCTTTACCCGTTTCTTGTAATTTCCTCCACCTTTTATTATTCATGGTCTCTATATAACAGGTTTGGAGGCAACAGCTTTCCTGAATTAAGGTAGTTTTCAGTTCCCTTTGTGTTGCTGAAGTAGTGCCAGCATCTTTAACCCCAGCTGAGGAGGTAATCTTTAAAAGTCCTTGCAGTCTGGGTTTGTTTTTCCTAGTCCACTTGGTACAGTAGGTATGACTGCCATGTTGCCAGCACGCGTGGCCTTTTGTGCTTTATGTGACCCGGAGGGCTATATTTAATTTAGGCTGAACTCAGCCCAGAATCATCCACTCTTGTCTTATTTTCTCTTTTGGTAGAAGTTTTAGGCATTTTACTTGCAGGCTGTTTTCTTCAAAAACTTATGAATGTGTCTGAAAAAATAGTACTGACGTTGTCTGTACACAATACGTGTATAAAATATGTCACTGCTCTAGAAAAGTATGAATAAATACGGTGTTTATGATGTTGGAACTAAAGAAGGCTCTGCTCCAGGATCTCTTCCTGTGGTTTCCACACTAGGTTTTGTTCCACAGTGGGACATCCTTTATTTGACCTTGAAAAGAGGTTCAGCACAGAAGGTTTGGTTAGAACTCACTGTAGTGCTTGAAGCTGGATCAATTTTCACAGTGGTGTTTGTAGTTGAATCATTAATCAATTTTATTTTATTGTTTCCGCAGAGTGTTCTTGTTTTATTTATGCTTGAATGAATAAGCTGGTTTGCATGGATGTTTTCAAAACCAATGATTAGCTATACTGTTTTTATAACCTAACAGCAGTTTCTCTGAGCCATGAGAGTTCTAGCTGCCGCCAAGACAGGGAAACCTTAAAACTAGTTTGGTGTTCCTCTGTCATTCCTGCAGAATGACGGAAGGTATTACCAGAGTTGGACTCTTTCTTAGCTCCAAGTATGGAGTGGCACCTGGAGTTTATTTCTCCAATACTGTTAAGTCAGACACAGCTGGCACCTCTCGGAGAAGCACAGTCTGAGGCATTCCTGTGTTAAGCTTTGTATATCAGTGCACTCTCGTTAGGAGAATTCCGCAGTTTGCAACTGTCAGAAGCATCCCATAAATTTATTCAATGAGTTATTCCACTGGCTTCAGTAAAGACTTTGCATAAAAACAAATTTGTGTTTGCAGCGTGGCACGATTAAGATCTTACAGCTGCTGGTTTTTCCTAACTTTTGTTGTGTGTATTCTATTTTATTTCATACAGATAGGCATCTAATTTATCTCTTTAAGTTGCAGTTTGTCTGTGCTTCATCTATCTTTAGTTTGGGGCTAGAAATAACATTTTTAAAAGATTCTGGAGGTTTTTTTTGCAGTTCACTTCTATGTGTACTCATAGTTGAAGACATATGGACTTCAAACTCAGCAGGATAAAAGGATGTTAAAAAGATCTTTCAATCTTGGCCAGCTATAAGTACTAGCACACAAGTATCAGTGGAGTGATTCATGCTGTGTCATTGGTCCTTTTAATCCAATTTACGTAAAGGGAAAACATACATGAGTTTATATAAACTAAGGGATAAAATTAAGAACAGAGTGTGGAGCAGATTGTATTTTAATGCTACTAAGGTGCATCTGATGACATAAAGTAAATATTCTGCACTTACACTTTTATGATGGAGTTTATGCTGGTAATTTAATATAAATGCTCAGTAGTAAACATGCGGCTTTCAGAGTGCTAATGTTTCTGATGTATTTCTAGCCTTTACACTTTCAACATCATTTCAAGGCGTATCTCTAATTGCAGGAATTTAAAATCCCCCAGCCTATCTGCTCACTGAAGCCATTACATCACAGAGTTCTGTCCCTCTGGTGTGGAACAGACTGGAATTTTAGCCGGTGTTACCTGTGCTCTACACAGCTATCCTTGGTAAAAGGACAGATTTGAGCAGTAAGACTTCACACACCATTTCCTGGGATTGTCTCACCTCTGCCTGTGTGTAGAGGTTACTTTCTCTTCACCCCTAGATGGAGACACCTCAAACTCCAGATACATCTATTTCTTTGTTTCCTCCTGCTGTGAACTGCTTTGTACCACGCTTTGGAACCTTGACCTGCTGAATATGTTGCTTCTGTACCTCACTTTGTCACTTTGTTTAGGGAGCGTGGAGTTCTTAAATCATGTTTGATCTGTGTATAGAAGCCTTGCTAGAGTATGAAGAGCTTCACTTCCAGTTTCGTGACACATTAGGTAGCCAGGTGCCCCAGCATGACCTGTGTAGTAGGAACATGCCTGGGGCTTCCTCATAACTGTACAAGTGCAGGGAAGACAGAATCAGGTCCTGTATATGAAAAATTAAATACTGATTCTTCTCCTAGTATTGTGTAGTCTGTAATGCTCAGCTGCTTTCTGGGTTGCTTCCTTGGGCAAACAAACCATCAGCAAACCACTGAGGCTGTCAGCCCTAATGCAGGTGTGCAGTGCTGGAGCTGGAAGCCATACAGTGAAACTAAATTCTTCAGTATATTTTAGCATAATTGTTATATTTAGTTCATATCGTAGGGAGTGTAAATTGGAAAGCATTACTTGAGGTGCTCTAAGTCCAAAAGATGAAAAAGAATCTAAGTATGAATTCCTTTAAAGTAACATACCCAAGGGGACTCGGTTGGCTTAGCGCGTTTGTAGTAGGTTGTGCAGCAATTCCTCTATAGGTTAATAATTCAATTTTGTCTTACCGTGATCATGATTGATCGCTTGTTACAATCCAGTGACTGTTTTGATAGCCTGAACGATAAGACTACAAAAGATTTTTTGTGTCTGATTTCTGCATGCTTGCCTACCTTAATGAAACTGGAAGCAACCTAAGTTATCTGTGAGCTCTCTGCTCTGGACAGAGTTCAAAAGTTAGTAACGGTCAACCAGTGGCAGACCCGCATCCAAAGACCTTGACAATGCTTGATTGCCCTAGGAAACCAGCTAGAAATGAAACAAAACAGAACAACTGCAGCTCCTGCCAAAAAAAAAGGCTCTCAACCCCCCCATATCCTTTATTTGTCAGGGCCCGAGAGTCTGAAACCTTCAAAAAATTAAATTAAGAAAAATAGTATGTTACAGAGTAGAATGTCCTGAACTATTGTGAATATGTAATACATTTCAAATCACAGTTAAAAAGCACAAAGTGGTGTCAGACAGAGCCAAGTCCTACTCCTTACAAGAGATCTGTGTGAAAAGCACACAGCCCTCACCAGTGGGCTGAGGTAAAGAAATGCTCGTTCATGCTGCAGACTGCCAGGGTGCCCAGTGAGCTGCAAAAGCCTGCTCATGCTGAGCACCCTACTTTCTCAAGAAAAATGCTTAGTAAAATTGTGTTCCCCAGCCTTGAGTTCTCCCTGCTGCCCTTCAAGTGATGAGTTTTGCCTTTCTCTCGGGGCTTCCCTTTGTTTGAAAGAAAAGTGGGTCTCAGATGAAAATCCTTGTGCCGCCAAGGCAGTTGCAGTTTTCAGACAAGCTGGCAGGTCGAATTAAAGCCCGTGTGAATACGAGGCTGCCTTTCCTTGCTAGATCTGAACTCACATGACTTAACTTGGAGCAGAGAATGCATTTGTGGCTTTGACCGAGACACAGCTGCAATAAATGGCACAAGTGATTGCCAGCCAAATAAAGAATGAGGTAAACAAGTATGAGCGTGAGGTTCATAGTAATAAACTAAAATGAAAGTGTTTGTTTGTCTCTCACTTTTGTTTAGTGACAAGTGAAAGCACAAATCATGAGGCTACTCACTAATATACACTTAATATTAAAAGCAGTAGAAGATTAAGGCCAATGCTTTGCCCTCGGTTACACTGTGTTAGATGAAAAGCAATTAGGCCAGCGACCCAGAGCAGTGTAACGTGAATTGGAATCCGGCCCCGAGCACCTTGTCCAGGGTCATACAGTCAGTGCCTTCATCTACAAAATCTGTTTTCTTGCATTGTTAGTCTTGGAGACGTAGGCAGTTCCACAGTCTCAGATGCAGCTGTACTTGTTTATTCATCAGAAGAGAAAAAAAAAAAAAAAGAAACTCCAGATCCCTTCCTGCTCCAAAATCTGCCCCTTTAACAATCAACAGGGTGGGAATCTGCTGAAAAAAAATGTCACTCCCTGTTTTCCAGCAAATCGGAGCTGAGACGGCATCCTTTTGAAACTACACCACAAAAGGGGTCTGAGCGCAGTCTGAAGTATGGTCAGGGTTACCTAAGGCTGTACAGATAACTGGCAGTGTGGGCTTCTGCTAAGTGAATATAGCACGTGATGACTCGAGCTGCTTTCACAGCAGGGTTTCTGATGTGCTAGCTTGCTTTCAAAATCTGGAATTCCATATAATGCAAGGTATGCATTACACACAAATTCTGGTGGCTGTGAAGTTCATTTTAATTTTTAAATTATATTTAAGTGAAGCTAGAAGATGGTTTAGAGCTCTTTACGTCCCTTATTACCTTCTTTCCCTTTCAGCAACTGATTAAAATTTGCTTCTAAAATGCATCTTGCAGTCAACACATGCTGAGAAGAGCCAGTTACCACCCATGTACTGTACACTTGCTGTGCTGAACAAAATGGGAGCATGACTTTAATTACTGTGGTGGCTTAGTGTTTGTGGTCTACTAGAATGTCCCGTTTGATTTCAAGAAGGTAGAACTGCCCTAGCCCAGCTCTGACGGTCAGAGGCATGGAAACCAATGGTGGGGAGCTGGGGCTGGTTTTGCCACATTGTGATTCGCATTCCGTAGCAGGTTGCAGAGAAGCTTGTTTAGCTTCAGCATGACAAGGTACAGTGAAAAATAAAACCACATCTTGAGTATAAGCAGTCTAAGAGAACTTTAGCGTACAGTATAAATCTTTTTGCAAATATAAGTCACTCAGCAGACAGGATGAGGAGCAAGATGCTGATGTTTGGTGTGGTGGTGTTTGCACGCAGTCTCAGCTTGTCCGGCCAATTCCATTTACTCGGTTTTGGTCGTCATAAAATGAGATCCCACCACTTCTCCTCAGCTCTCTAGCACAAAGATTTGGTCAGTCCTTAGAGCACGGTAGGATCGGTAGATCTGTGTATCTTAGGGGGAAAAACAGGCATTATGGCTTGTTAGCTTAATCTTCTGGGGTAGGGGTTTTTTTTTAGTGTCATACATTTTTCCTGATCCTTAGTGAAGAAATGTGTACCTACACGATTATTCACAACCTTCCAGTTGCATATTTTTATCTGATAATGAAAATCCTCCTTTTTTGTAATTTCCCCATATATTTTTTAACACAGTGAAAATTAAATTTCATGTGCACATGTGCGTGTTTAGCTCAGCATTTTACTGAGTTAACACTTGTCAACTTATGTGTTATAAAAATGTGAAAAGGAAAGAGGAAAAATTGGATAATAGTGGCCCAGCCTTGTGGAACATCAAGTACTTTATCAAAGCGTAGAGGCATCCAGTTTTCATAATTTAAAAAAAAAAAAAAAATCAAAAAAAATCCATAAGAAGTAAGGGAAACTGTAAAAAGGTGCAATTGTATCAACAGGAACTTGCATCTATTTCTATTTTAGTACTCTGTCAGAAAATCTAGGGGTTTGGCTGCTATTGACATACTGAAAATGTGGTTCAATTCTGAATGTGTAAAGTACAAATACTTCCAAGACATCAAGATACCCAATGAGAATTTAATCTTAGTGAAGGAAAAAGATCAGCTTTGCCATATTAGTCATTGATCAGATTTTCAGCCAGGTTTTGTCTTATGCTTTGAGTTTGTGAAACTCGTGTGTGCCTTCACGATTCACTTTCAACTATAATTATGAATTGTTAGATATTTGCAGTCAGATTTTTGGCAGCTCTCAAGTAACTCAGCTTAAATCCCATTGATTTCAGTGAGACTTTTCTAAATCATTTATGTTCTTCTGAAGATCTTATCAAATGTTACTTAAATTTTTACTTCAGGTAAGGATGGGTCAAAAATCAAAGGAAGAACTGCCAGGGAATTGGAACAGTTGGCTGATAACAACAGAGGACAACTCACAGTGATACATCTGAATTTTCTTTATGGTAATAACAAAAGAGGAAACAATTATTTTGATAAATTAGTTTAACGATGCAATTGAATGCATTATTTTTAATTAAAAATAATTAAATTACTGTTATTAAATAATTTAGCTATGATTGCAGCTAGCAAGATACAAATTCATCCACACTCAAGCTTAGATGGTCCTGAGATGCTTGATCCTATTAGTGCTTTCAGGAAAAATATTGCAGGGATAAGTGAAAAACTCACATATTTGACACAGAAAGTCAGATAAGTTATTCTTGAACAGTTTATCCCTTTTAAAGTATCAGTCCAGAGGATATTTCTGAGTCACTGAGATAAAGATTTCTTTGCTATGGGAGTTCAGAAATTTCCTGCAGCATAATAGTTACTTTTTTCCCCCCATGTTCTTTTTCTTGGTTCCCTTTGGTGGGAATCTTGCAAATTATCAGAGGCTGTTGTTACATCACAAGCACTGATGAAGGTAGTTTAGGAAATAATTACGCAGGGTAACTTCAGCTGGCTCTTAACTTCTGTGACCTCTCTCTCTGTCTCTGGAAAGAATTAGAGTCCTCTGGGGCAAAGTTAAATGTGAGCGCTAACTGTAGGTGCTCAGGTTATCCAATGTAGGGAACTGCCTTTCTTCACTGAAAGTGAGCCCAAGGAGACTCACCCCCCAAGGCCGATGCTGGTCTTTGTTAGGATTTTCTTAGCACAGCATTAGTGGTTTCCGCAGCAGTCCATCGTAACATTATTCCACATGAACATAGTTGCAAGTCATATGTATAAAATCTTTTGAACAGTAGCCGTCACTTTTCAATTAGAGGCTGCATTTTTTTTTGGATAAAATTTATTCTGGGTGTAAATTACACAGACCTCTGTGGTCTTATCGCAGGAGGGGGTGTTGCTCCTGCTTTTTCCTTGTGACTGTATCTACTGACATTTTTAAGAAGCAATGAAATGTTTGAGTTGTATTATCTTTGACTTTGAAGGAGTATGTACGGCCCAACAAATCCACTCTTTTGTATCTAAACCAAAATTTGTATTCCACAGAAACGTTCTAATGGGGCTATTTGATTGCTGCTTGCTAATTATAGTAACCTCTGTACAGATACACTTGATTTCCTGTTGAAACTAATGTGTCTACTGAAACAATGCTTGAGCTGGAAACCAGAGCCCCACAGTTCTGATGACATAATCACATTCCCAAATATACCAGTGTAACGCAGCGTCGGTTACTGCTAGCTCTCAGGTTTGCCACGCTTGCGCTGTGTATTCCCATGGGTGTTCGGGGGAAGCACACCCATTTGAAGAAACTAAGCCCCAAAGTCCCGTCTGCACAAGATCTCAAAATACATGATAGTCAAGTGCTTTGGCCAAGGGCAAACGAGCATCTCAGTTGCGTTAGTACTCGATCAAATGGCAAAACTTCAAGACTCCGCGGAATGCTTTTATTTCATCGTGCACCGTCCTCCTTCAGCTGTGGTACTACACCTCCTGTCAGGTAGGGCTGAGCCTCTGAAAAAGGAGAGGCTGCCTGCAGAACAAGGCTTCAGCCCTGGAGTTGGCAGCAGGCAGTGAGAAACGAGGCTGGGGAGCGCGCGGGGCGCTGCTCGCTGGGAACTAAGAGCCGGCGCGGTTGTTGCTGTCAGTGGCAGGATTGAGATATCGGGCTGCTCCCGGTTTGAATCATGGGACCACTGCAGAGCACATTTGTTCTCCATGTGAGATGGAGGAAGAATTGAGTCCTTTGTAAGAGGCTGAGAGAAATTCTTTAAGACAGAAACCAGACAATCTGGAGATTGCTCGGTGCTTTCTGTAGGGACAGTTTTGGGGAACCCTCTCTGCTCAAGGAGGCGCCTGTGCTAAAGGCACAGTTGTGCTCACAGAATCTAGTTGTGTTCCCTTTGTTTTGCAATGTGGAGTATTGTTACTGAAGTCAACAGTGTAGATTAGTGAAACGGCTAAACTAAGCCTTAAATTAAAAGCGAGTTCCAAGAGAATCTGAATGTACGTGAACATTTCAAAAACCGCTCAGTAAATATAGATACACATATTATGGTAATAAATAAGCAATGCTTTACTTTCAAAGCTTTTTTTTTTTTTTTTAATTTGGACAGAGTGCACATTATCTTACTAGAAAATGCACAACAGTATCAGACATGGGATGAAATGAGAAGATTTAGAGGGGTTTATCCCTCTAACAGGATTTATAGAGCGAGGCATTCTCTCTTTATCTAATGTAGGAATTGGTTTTACAAGGGTACTTATTTAGAAAATATTCTTAAATATGTTTATATAAAAATCTGTATTGGGAGTTAGTTTATCAGGATTATGGGGGAGATAAGAGAGTCATTTAAAGAGTCTGAGACTATTCACTCATTTTTTGTACATGCAAAGAAGCACAAATAAAGCATAAAGGCTGCTTACGTGGTTATGGATAGCAACTTGAACTTGGAAATAGAAAAGCTGTCCTGGAGAAGTGCCTCTTACGTGGCCTAACAAATAACAGCTTTGATTTGATAATTCTGTAAATGTTGTTGCATTTGTATTTCCTCTCTGTGATTTCGTTGTCTTGAACAAGGTGTTGCAGTGGACATTGACATCCTTGATATTCAGGTTAATTATTTGCTTGGCAGGGACATATTGTACTGGTCCTGTAAAACAGTTTTATATAGCTAACAGCTGGACAGGGTCCATGCATTCCAGAGCTCAGGAGAAAAAGTATGATACTGCATTTTTACGTAGTTAAATTTTACATATGCAGCTAATATGTAATTTCCTATCACTTCGGATGGTTGCACAGAAAGAAGAATTCTTGAGGAAATCAGATACCTCCACAGTAAGTTGGAGAATTCAGTCTGAATAATAGCCCTCAAATATTGTCAGTCGATACCAGTTTTCTAGAATTACAAACTTAATATTTTACCTTTACAGAGCTGATATATAACCAATCAGCTGAACTGTCACACAAGGAAACGTATGAATTTTTCTGTTTCAGAAGGCGTAACGATGTCTCTCTGTTCATTTTATGGGAGTTACTGTTTCTAAATGGGTTGTTTCCAGTTGCCAGTGTCTAGTAAAAGGATTTCTTACGTCATGGTACCTAGGTGCTCTTTATGAAGTTAATCCCTTCATCAAACATTTCTACTTCAAAAGGTCATAGCTAATGTCTCTCATTGTATTGGAAATGTTAACTGGAGAAAAACGCTTCCTGTTTTCCCCAATGGATATGTTTTGAGATCTGAAAAAGGTGACATTTTAAAAAAATGTGATTTGTATTGTAAGATTGGGGGGGGGGATTTTGGTATGTTTATTACATGTGCTATTAGTATCTGTGTATAATGTAAACCTGATCTTTTGGGGTCTCATCTCAAAACTAGCTTTACCCTCTAGTTTATTCCTCTGTGCCTCTCATCCTCATCTACATATTTTTTCATTTTCAGATCTCTTCCCAGAATGTATTAAGGATCCAGCATTCGCTTCTAGTTTTGTGCTGTGTGGGTACAGTCCCACCTGGATTATTTTCTGGCTCACTTAGTCATGTTTCCCTTCTCAAATTCCTAGGCTTTCATGGAGCTGACACTTCACGGGAGTAACTGCGGGGTTCGCATCTTGTGTGTCTTTCTAAGGACAGTTCAGTGTAGACCTAGTGCACTGTGTTCTGTGTGACAGCAGCCCAGATAAACCCCAGACTATGTGAACCAGCTGAGTGAAATTGCGTCAGTGCAGGAGAATATTGCAGTGACACAGAAGTGGCCTGACGACTGTTCCGCTGGCTTTCCTCCCAGTTGCTGGTTGTGGGGTATCGCCAGGGCATCCTTGTGCTTTTGGCGTTCCTGGTTAGTTCAGTAGCTTCTGGGTGTCTTACCTGCCATAAAAAAAAAAATTGCAGCAACCTGTTTGCAAGGCTGTTTTGAGTTGCTGTAGTGCAGACAGCCACATTTTGGATGAATGGAACAATTCCCACTGAATCTAGGCTTGCTTTTTTTGTAGCAAACTTTCAATCCTGGGCCACGGGTCAGCGTTAAAGGTGGAGGTTCTTCAGGAGCTTGGCGTGTTACACAGCCTTAGTTTTCTGTATTGTCTGTACAGTCCCCCTAAAATATGTGTTTTGTGTCACCTCGTTTTCCGTCATCATTTTTTTTTTCCCATCACAAAGCCATTTTTCATCAGATACATGTCAAAAGATCTCATTTTTTGAAAGTGTCTTGAACTGTTTTCTTCTTTTTTGCTGCTAGAGCTAAATTCAGAGAACACCCAGTCTTCAGATAGAATTTGAGTAGGACCTGTTATTTACTTTGCTGTTTGTTTTTTAATTGAGCCTTAAAATGAGTGCCTTGACTTTAAGAAGTAGTGACATTCCGTATTTTTGGTTAAATTCTTTGTGCGTTATTGGATTCCATGATTTTTAACACTGTGTTTATTTGAAATCTCTAAATATATGCATGTCTTCTGGAAAATTAAACAGAGGGTTTGAACAGATGTTTTTTGCAAATAATTGTGAAATCGAAGCTTAAGAAACCGCCGTCCTCAAGTACTTAGCTGTCACCGCCTCAACTGAGAATGTGGTAGCTGGACTAGTGAGCTCTTTGGATATTTCAGTGTAACTTACAGCTGGAAAAGACGGGGTTGTAACTGGAAACAGCCGTCACTAACAAGCGTTCTGCTGTTTGTTTTGTGTTGCGTTTTGTTTTAAATGTAGGCCATAATGAATGCAAAGAGTTTCATCCTCAGATAAAGAACCTTGTTGATAGCAACCATTTCAGATGCAAGGACAAGCATGAGATTTACAAAATACTAATTGACAGCCCAGAATTTCTTAATGTTTTCATGAAGCCATTGGGAACATGTTTTCAAGGATCCATAGCAATGGTGCTGGCAGCTTAGGAGAAGCATAATAGTTTTTTCTGAATGTCTGCTCCAGCAGCATCCGAAGTCCCTGTTTCCCACAACATGACTCTAAAGACACTGAAGATTTATCCCCGAGTACAAAGAAACTTAGAACCGGATGATTCGTCTTTGTCTGTAGACCTGGAGATTTTCCAGTGTGATGCCAAAAGAGGCAAATCTGTTTATACGTGTTGAGGGGGGTTCTCAATGGGTTTAAATGAAAATGTAAGTTGCACTTCATTAAGCTGATGTAATTTGCATCTTGAGGGACAGAAGGACAAAGACTTAGCAGGAAACACAGCTGACAAGAGATTTTAAAGTAATGCAAGGAAAAGCCATTTTATTCCCGTCAGTTGTTCTCCTGGCGTGGTTGGGTTCTGAGATAAACTGCAGTTGTGTCACTTCGGGGATGTGTAACTTTCCACCACTACGCAGGACAGCTCTGAACTGGTTGAGTGATGGTTCAAACAGACACACACACACTTTTTTTTTTTTTTTTTTTTTGTCCAGATATCAAACAAATACGTGAATTGGTTGGATCCCCTGAAGGGGAAATAGCAGTCTGATTTACATTACTCTGACGGTCATTCCCCCTAGTATCCAAGTCTAAATTGCAGATAAATAATAATGATATTTTACAGCTACATCTCGTCATCCATGATTACTGAAGGGATACTTTCAAAAGGATTTCACCCAGCCTTGCCTTCTATTAATTTCTCCAGATTTAATGGACATCATTGCAGTTGAATGAATATTTCACAAATTCACACTGAGCACAAGCAATCACACTCATTACGGCTGTAATAGTTGTAGGTTTTTTCCCCTGTTGATGGATAGCTCTGATGTCATTGTGTTCAGTCATTTGCGGGTTCTGTTTTCTGTGAATTTGTTTCTTGACTGCTGGATAACTTTTTATGCTTGGATAGTGCAGCAAGCTACATCGTTAATGCCGTGAAATGTGGCATATTAGTGTTTTAGGGATGGAGTTAGAGGAAGGGGTGTGTGGTTTGATTGCTGAATACAAACTGCATGAGTTGGGAATACTTCGGAGCGAATACTACTGCAGTGCGACTGGTAGACAACCTTTGAGCATGAGCCCACCTTTTTTATGTTGCCGAATGATGGATTGCATTCAAACTATGGGAAATACAGACGTATGTATGGGGATTCTCTCTCTTCATTACATGTATATCATACTGCTTCAGTTAATATTTTTTTCCATTGTTAATGCTTAATCGCAGGAATGTATTTGCCAAGATAATACCAGAGTCAAATCTTCTATAAGCAAGGTCACAGGACCCTAGAAATGTATTATTTTATTGGTCTAGTTTTATAACACTCACTTCTGTGAGTTGAAAGTATGTTTAGAGGGTGGGTTACAGATTAGCCCCTTCATCCTTCCTTTTGTGGATAACATAAATAGTTGGTTGGTGAAATGAAAAATCAGTAGGCACGTACTCCCTTGCCCTGCTACGAAATTCTGCATTTTTAGAACTAAGGAAAAAAAAAAAAATCAAGTATTGTAAAATTACAAAAATTCAGTGACTGTGAATGTTTAGTAACTACCAGTCAAAGGCTGTCTTAAGGTTCTTTTCCACCATCCCTCCACTGCTGCAGATCTGATGGTTCAGCTTGTTTTGAGGCATGAGGCAAATTAAAAAAAAAAACCCAAATCATCCTTTTCCAGAGCTTTTCAGTGTGAACTTATCAATTTCCAAGTCTTAACATTTGTCTCCAGTAGTGACAGATGAAAGCCATGAATGTTCAATGGGAATTTTTTGCCTTTTTTTTTTTTTTTTTTCCCATTCAGAGATAATTTATGTAAGTAGGAGATATAATGAGGGTACTAAATTAAGTGTGTCTGTGTATATAAATAAAATTGTTTTGTTACCCATTTTGCCAGCATTTTGGCTCAGCTGCAGCAGTGAGTATCATAACTGCTTTAAAATTGATTAGACAATTTAACTTGAAATTTAACTCCCGATATGGCAGAGAGAGATAAGCCTGTGAATAAGAGCATAAAACATTAATCTTGCAGTTCTCCAGCTGATCTCAGTAAAGCTGCTCTATTGTATTTATTCCTTGGCTTTGAAGAAATTTAAAGTCTTACGCTTCCAGTGTGACCTACGCACACACGAGTGGTCTTTGGCTTCTTATTATACGGGTCAGGAATCCCTGGGCCCTTCTGTGTGTCCTAGATGTGACCTGGTTTTTGTTAAAACAGAGGTGTTTGAGCAGCACACAGGGATGGCACACCTAATTTCTTTGGCAGAGGAGACCAGGTTGGTTTGACTACAAGCTCTTGGATAAATTTCTGCTCAAAAGAGACCTGAAAGCAGCGGTTCTATCCAGTCCCACAGTGGCTTCCAGCGTTGAAGCAACATGAATGTGCGCGATGAAGTGACCGTTTTGATGGGAAGCTGATCTGCTTTAATTTGATAGGAAGTTGGGGAGAGCAACATTTCCTGTGAGACTTTGATTTTCATTTTTTGTCTGTGTGGTGATACTTCATCAAAGAAAGGTCAGTTTAGCCTCAGTGAAGTGGCAAAGCGACGAACAAGCAGCCAGTTCTAAGGCCTTCTCCACCCGTTTTCACATCCATAACAGTAGTATCTTTCTTTTGGGTGGAGTTTTGGTGTGCTTTAGGGCGACTATGTGCTGGTTTTGAGTAAGTTCAGCTGGTATTTCTGCTTTCAGTAGACATCCCATTTCCTCTTGATTTACTCTTTAAATTGACCCCGGCATATAGAAGTGGCTTGACGTGGACATGCTTTCCAGTATGAAAAACAATTCAAAATATTCACCAAAGCAGAAGTGGAAAAAAGGCAAAGGTGTTACCTTCCTAATCAGTAAAATCTGTCAGGTTTTGATCTCCATGACACCTGTATTTCTCTTACCACACACCTGAAGCTGTCCGTTTTATCGAGCAGTTTTATCTGAGCAGTCTTCCGTAGCAGCCTGCTTCCTGACTGCATGTCTGTTCAGGTATTTATTCAGTTATTTGGCGTGCTGGGATCCGAGTCCATCCAGCTCTCCAGCAGGTCTGAGAACCTCAGCAGCATCGCTCCATCTTCTGCTCAAACACAGAGCCTCGCTCCTGGGAGAGCGATCATACGCGGCCTTTTCAGTGCACCTGGCAGAGCTGTCAGTCGTTTGTCAAACACAGAACGCTGACAAAAGAGAGCAATGCCATTTTCTCCCCGCTGACTTTCTGAAATCTCGTGTTGGGAAAAGCACTTAACCGTGTATTTCATATGAACAGAAAGCTTTCAGTAATGACTGGTATTTCTGCAGCCAGTGCGCGGCTGTTGAAAACGTCATTGTGGATGGCACAAATAGGGTGGGATTTTGAGCAAGACCATGCGCCATCTGACTTCGATATTTAATTGGAAAAAAAAAAAAATAAAAGCAATAGGATGTTTAAAGAATAGACAACCTGTTGGACGTGAATGCATGAAATGGAGCAAAAAGAGAAAAGTGTTATTATTGGTTATCGAAATCCTCAGTAAAATTACTTTATTCACAGTCCTAGCTGGAAATCTATGGATTTCACAGACTGTGTTACTGAATTTCACATGTCTATGAAAATAATTTAGAACAATGAGGCTAACCTTAATATTCTTGCATTGAGATGCTGCTGGTGCTGATACAATTCTTTGACAACGTCTTCTTAGAGGTTGAAATGCCCCTAATGTTTTCCAAGTCAAATTTTTGTTACTGTTACTGACTAGACTCACTTTCTCTGCCCAGTTTTATCTCAGTTATGATGAAGTATGAAGACTTGTTCTATGATTAGATGCGACTAAAAATAATTCTGACAATGTGTTGCCTCACATCTCTATATGGGCTTCCTATTTTCCTCATCTGGACAGAATTTGGGCACTTCCCCCTCTTTCTTACACAGATAGTAGCCTTGTTTTTCTCATTTTTTCCTTTCCAACCTCTGATTTTTATTTCTTTATGCTCTGTTTCTTTACTCCTTCTCTTGCATCATCATCTCCTCTATTCTTTCCTTTCTACCCACTCATTTTTCTCTTCTTTCTGCCTTTTTTTTAATTGCTTTTTCACTTTTTACTTGTGTCTTATGTAGTGCAAGATCTTCTAAAGTTTCTGAATTTCAGTGTTCATGGAATACTACAAGGTTGCCTTGGGAACTAAGGGAAGACCTCACTCTAGAACCTGTGATGCTTTTTGGGGTCAATGGTCAATTGTTCATCTACCATATGCACTTAGAGAAATTAGAAAAAAACTTCCCAAGAAAACTGCAGGGTCTCAACTGGGCAAACAGAACAGAGAGAGTAGAGACCAGAAAACCAAATTGGTGTTGTGCCCTTTTACTGTGTCTCAACAAAGTGATCACTGTTAATTGTTTCATTGTGAAGGAGGCAGTGTTTTGTATCTGTGTGTACATATGTGTGTATATACATACCCCATGCAGAAACCTTCAAGAGCTTGGTTTTACTTTGTGTTTAAAAAATTGGATTAATTTATTATAAATTTAGGATTAATGTGATTTCTATTTGTATTTATGTCACCAATAGGTGCGAACAGGGCCATTATGTTAACTTCGGACCTTTCTGGCATCTTAACTGAACACTGTAGCACCAGATGATGCTCTGATGATGATCTGATGCTTCTTATTCACAAACAGCGGTGATACTAGCCAGCCTGTGCAGCCTCCTTACGTGTCATTAGTGCTTATTCACATGAGGAATTTCACCCCTTTCCAATATTTCCCATCACTGGCATTGAGACTTGCATATTTGTCTCTCATAGTTGCTTCTGAGCACCACCTATGAGACTTTGTGAAAGGCTTTTTGGGGATGTGGTTGTATTGGAGCACAGAAAACAGATATCTAATAGGTCTTTGACTGAACGAATCGTGCTTATTTTTTATGCAGGGAATAAATCACAAGATAGTGGGATTGCAGAGATGGAGGAACTTCCAGTCCCACATAACATCAAAATAAGTAACATCACATGTGATTCCTTCAAGATTTCTTGGGAGATGGATTCCAAATCCAAGGACCGCATCACTCATTACTTCATCGATCTCAACAAGAAAGAAAACAAGAATTCCAACAAATTTAAACACAAGGTAATTTTCATTTAAAAATCAAGGTGGAAATACTTTACACAGGTGAATCGCAGTGTTTAATTAACCTTTTTAAAAAGCCAGACCATGGGAAACAGGTGTTGGACATCCAGCAAAGGTGGGTTTTGATTAATCTGATTGACTTTTTTTTTCATTCAGCATACCTTCTCCATCTCTAGCCTATGCGTGTGCACACACAAATACCTTTGTTTTATAGAGAACTGAACGTTACCTTTTCTATTCCAGTTGAAAACAGTTTCGGAGCCTGTACAATGTATTGCAAGACAGACATTTTTATTCCCGACTAGTTCTTAATCATTATTTAAACCATTTATGTATTCTGTGCCTGTCCTTGTTCAGTGACAGACTCATGAGAGCAACACATGTCATTTCAACAGCAGAGTCACAAATTCTAATGCACTTCCAGGAAAGCTTCCAGCAATTTTAGTTTGCAGCATTCAGCACTGTGACCTGAATATTCATCTGGCCTCTTTCCTCAAGCCACTGATGCAGGGACATACTGAATGCAATGCAGAATCTGTACTTATCAAATCCAGCAAAATTTGCTTTGACCTCCAAATAGCTGAAATCCTGAGATGTCTAGAGAAACGTGGAATGAGAGGGAAGATTAAACACCACAATCATCTGCAGATTTAAAAACAATGTTGGCAGTATCTCTAAAAGATACAGTTTGCCGGGGCACAAATAACCATCCAGACAAATATGAGAGCTCTGATTCTATCAGCACCTAAATTACTATTGGTTTATAAGCCAGTGGGATAACCAGGAAATATTTCCACCAGCTTCTCTGAGTCTTTTTATCGTGAGAGTATTTTTTTCTGTGACTTTTGTTAATAGCAGGTGTATAATTTTCACGTTTACTTATTTGACTTTTTTAATGTGGTTCGGAGTAACATATGCATTAAGTGTAATAAAAACCCACTTACTACTGCTTGAAATTGAGAATTTTACATGTTTGGCCAAGATGATGTGGTTGCTAGGAACCAGTGTGCAAAGCACTACCGAATTTAATCTTATAATAGGCATTTATATGACCCATTTCTAATTGTAACAGCAAATAAAGTATGGTATGTTTGCTTTTTTTCTTAATGTTATTACTTTTGGATTGACAGCTTTTGAATTTGAATTCCCATTTTATATTGCAGGAATAAATGTACCTTCTCATATATATGCTTACTGGGATGGATTCTTTTACATTTCTTTCATTTTATTGATCTACATGTTTTTTTTATTCATGTGCAAACTGGTATAAAGTTGTAAAATTTGGGTTTGCAAAAGGTAGAGCCACCCTAGCAGATCAAGCACTATATACACTTCAAAATCTATATCATAGTGATGAGACTAGTGTTAAAACAGAAAGGAGAGGAAAAAGAAAAAAAAAATTATATTGGTAGTGTAATAAAGATAAGTCACTAGATTTATTTTGTTTTTCTCAGAAATTCCCTATCTTTTTTACTGTGATGAAGTGTTTAGTCGAAGGAGAAAGGTAATTGGTTTTGTAAGAAGAGGAGACTAAAGTCAATCAATTAAAATGATGAGTTGGGTGTCTTGTCAGAATTAACTTAAAATTTCTTGGTACTAATCGTGGTAATGACTTGGTAAAGCGCTTTTTTTTTTTTTTTTTTTTTTTTGACGGGGTGGGCAGGAGATCTGCACAGACTGAACAACTGTCTGTGCCAGAGCACATCTGTGTTTGCTTTCATGCATCTTCAGTACTAAGTCATTTTTAACACACTTCCTAGAATGAGCTTTTGTTGAGAAACTCAACATTGCTCAGATTCAAAACTGGTCCTAACCCTGGTATGGTTAGGGAGGAGCATCCTTCCTCCCTGTCACATTAGCTCTATGGGTTTCACAGGTGAAGCTCAGAGGCAGAGCTCTGGGGAGGGAGCTGATACCTGGCAGCTGCGGCACCAGGGACTGAACCCTCCCAGAATCCAGCTGATTCCTCAGACAGCCTCCACCCAGCCACTGCCTTCATAACAAAGCTGTTGTATAAAGGTGAAGGATATCACAGCCCCTTCTCCTAGCAAAGCTTCTTAAAAAAAAAAAAAAAAAAAAAGGTTATATAAAAGAGCATTGGGACTTACATTCAGGAGTCATCCAGCAGTCAGGCTGCGGAAGAGACAGGCATCTTCAGGGGAGAAAAATCATCCTTACTTAGCTTATGGCTAGGGGAAATCACCGTGGGCAGGTGCCTGGCTCTCTCACAGGGGCTAAACCCAGATGGCCAGCTTAAACTCTTGTCTAACTTGTAGAGAGTTAGTGTGTATGTCTCAGTTTGCTCACGTGGCTGTGAGCAAGGGACTTTGGGATGTAGACTTAACCTGCTCGGTAGATGCTGTACCTCATGAAAGGGGGCTCTTTGCTTCCCTGTGTACCCAGGAGAGCATTCCTGAATGATTCATCCTTTCAACACTTTTTCTGTTGGCAAATATATAAAGTATATTTAGGGTGGATGTAGTTTTGTTATTTATGACCATTGTCATCATCTCTGTGAAGTAGGAGGCTTGTATTGGTGGTGGTATGTAAAGACTAGAATTCTAATAGGATTTTGTCTGGTTCTCAATGCAATTTGCATACCTCCCCTCTTTTTTTAAGTTATGGAAGTATGATTATTCCCATGTAATAGCAAGGCTCAGATATTTAGCAAAACTAGGGCTAGAACCTGAGTTCCCACAATGCGCCCTACGAGCAGACCTGGCAAAGGGAAGGAAGATGAAAATTGAAAGCTGCTTCTTTGGCAAAGAAAGGGACTGCAAAGCAGACATGTTTGCCCGAAAAGGAGAGAGGTAGTGTGACTCGTATACCTTGCTGCTTAGTTATTCGGTGCTTCCAGGTTGTTCTTGGAAATCATTGGTGTCTAGATACGTTCAGAGCTGTCTGGTGGGTGCTGGTGGTGGAGCAGCCATCTGCCACTCCAGCTTCCTGGCTGTCCTTGAGCTGGCATATAACCTCCCTTGCACTCCTTTGGGGGCTCGGCCAGGAATGAGAACTGAGCACAAAGGAGATGAAAGGAAGAAATGGAGAATCCCCAGAGAAATTTCAACATGAAGATTTGAACCTTTTTTTTTTTTTTTCCTGAGATCAGTATAGCAACCTCAAAAAAAAAAAAAAAAAGTGTTTGCTTAGATTACAGTCATGAAAAGCATCATATCTGCCCCTCCTCCCCAGCTGTGCAAGAGATAAATCCCTCTATTTAATGTGGTTTTAGGTAGTCTGCCCCTGTTTTGGTACAGTGAGAAGTTTCCTGCTATACAGCTGGAAGGTAAGGCTTTGACACATGGGGACAATGAGGCTTTTAATGTTACATGAAAACTGACAAAATTAATGGGAAAAAACCCCACCACTGGGTTGTGGGCACAGAGACCTGACCCAGGTGGAGGCAGTTTTCACTGCAGCCCAAGAAAAGATGACAGGGAGACTAATGATGGTAAGGGTAGCAGCTGCTGACTGCATTAGCAGGAGCAGACTCAGTCCAGTGGGATGCCTTTGCAGTGGAGTTCCAGGGTGGCAGCTTTAAATGTCATTTCAGGTTTCTTTTATTTTCCCTTGTAATTTTTCCTCTATCTTTTTGTCCGGGTTTCAGCTGGGATAGAGTTAATTTTCTCCCTAGTAGCTGGTTACAGTGTGCTGTTTTGGATTTAGCGTGAGAATGATGTTGATAACACACTGCTGGTTTGGTTGTTGCTAAGCAGCGCTTATCCGAAGTTAAGGACTTTTCAGTTTCCCATGTTCTGCCAGCGAGCAGGTGCACAAGAAGCTGGGAGGGAGCGTGGCCAGGACAGCTGACCCCAAGTAGCCGAAGGGCTATGCCATTGCACAGAACATCATGCTCAGCAACGGAACCGGGGGGGTTGGCTGGGGGGGCAGGTCGCCGCTCGGGTCAGCGGGTGGTGAGCAGTTGGTTGAGCATCACTTGTCTCTTCTTGGGTTTTATTTCTCTATCATTTTTTTATGTTGCTTTTCATTACCATTGTTGTTATTAATATATTTTATTATTGTGGTTGTTATTTTAGTTATTAAGCCATTTTTATCTCAAGCCATGAATTTTACTTTTTTTTTTTTCATCCTGCCCATGGCCCTGGGAGGAGGGAGCAGGCATGGTTAAACCATAACACTTCTGTTTATTTCAGAGTGCACAAATGAATCTTTTACAGAGAGTTTTCTCCCAACTGTTACTTGATTTAAATGAGAATTAGCAAAAAAAAAAAAGGAATCATGACAACAAAATCTTACCCTTGATTATCAGTCAATCATATTTCAGTTCTTATATTATCCCAAGCTGCTAATTTTACAGTTTCTTAATAAAGTGAAGAATATATTTTGCTGACAGAGAAGCAATAAAAGAAACATATTTTTCCATAATAGAGGACAAGCAAAACAAAAAGAATCTTTCAGGTCTTGCTTACAGATCATGAACAGAAAATGTCTGTTTCTTTTTTCCTTAAGGGACTACTGTGCTAGTATTTATGGGACTGTGGACTGGTATTTATAGGTGGACAGCTATGGATGTTATCTAAACTGCCCACTTCTCCCGTGACAGCCATTTTACTCTTCTGTGATTACTGATAAATATTCAAGAGTAAATACCTCTCCCACAGCTCCTGGGGTACACTGTGCAGAGAATCATTCAACTCCACTGTGAGTCCTTTCACCCACTGCTCTAGCATAAACTGTCCACTTCTCCAAGCTTTTCTTGCCCACGGTGGTCTGTGCTGCAGGCTTTGGTACTGTAGAATTTAGGTATTTCAACAGCAAGCAGCTGCTATTCTTTGTTTCACTCTGGTGGGTTACGCTGGTGGAAGAGCAAAACGGATTATCTGAAATGGTGGAAGGGTAGGAAGCAAGACAGGCACAAACATCTAACTGTTTGTTCGGCTTGTCCTGGCTCTTCCTGTACTTAAGGCTATTTAGAAACATATAAAATACACACAGATACTCTGAAATTATTTAATTTTCTCTGTTGAAGTTTGGTGTGGAAGATATCAACAGCAATGTAGGTGGACTGATTGATGGCAGCAGGAACTCTGCTGACAGAAACAATGGCAGTGAAGAGCACAAGAAGCTCTTAAATTAAGACAACCTTGTGCTCAGTAGCATCTTTCTCTCTTTGCCCTAGCCTGAATTAATTATGTGTTTGGGCTACTTACAGTAGTATCAGTCTATAGTCACCTGTGGCCAATAATAAACTCATCCATGAAAGTTATCAGGGTAGCTCTTAGAGCAGAGCTTACACCACTGTCCTCGGCCACCCTGTTAACTTGGCTGCACCAAGGGATTGCGAGCAGTAACTAAGGTTTACCCAGAAGAGCCAGGGCTTGCGGATTACATTATAAAAGAATGAAGGAAGGGCTGATGGATTGGTTTGGCTGCGTTGCTGACTTGTGTGGGGTTTTGTCTTTTTGTTTCCACCAGGACGTACCCACCAAACTGGTGGCCAAAGCTGTTCCTTTGCCAATGACAGTCCGTGGGCACTGGTTCCTGAGCCCCAGAACGGAGTACACGGTAGCAGTGCAGACAGCATCGAAGCAGGTTGATGGCGATTATGTTGTTTCTGAGTGGAGTGAAATCATCGAGTTTTGCACGGCAGGTAATCCCGCTGCGGAAACACACCCCACGGGGTGCCTGCAACTCCCGCAGCTGGTGGGGTTAGGCACCTACCAGTGCCAGTCACAGCTGGAAACGGGAATTCTAACTTTAGGCTTTGTATGTGCTCAGGTTGGGCACGTTAATGAGAGGCAGGTGGACTGCCCCTCTGTTCAGCAATATTTAGGTGCCCCAGAGGGCTGTGCCTGGCACCACTGCTTGTCCCAGGCTAGGAAAGGAGACTGGTGAGCTGCAGGGGAGCAGGGCCACGTGTGTGCCCATTGCTGGCTACTAGCACCTGTGGAGAAAAGCCAGAGTGGCAGCTCCCTAACAGACAGCTTGCTTAAGAAATTCTGCTGCTCTCCCTTCTCTGCGTGCTGCGCAGCCCGAGCACCACCAGCACCCTGGCTCAAGGATCAGTTGACTTGTAAGTCTTTCTTTGGATGCTCATCACCTGGTGCCAGTGTGCTTGCCCGTGTGAAAGCCGAGTGCTGAAGCGAGCTCTCTGTGAATCCCGTGTTGGTTGAGATGCCCTTTAGGCTGAGCCCTAAGCAAGCTTTGTTAGGTACGTGACTTGAACCGGGTATGTTGTAGCAACCAGTTCATGAAATGACATACTCCAGAGAGGGCAGCTCTCAGCTCCTCTCCACTCCCCACTACAAGCAAACCAGGAAAACCTGGGCTGAAAGTTGCTGTGGGCTTGCAGAGTATTTGTGGGGAGAGGAGTGGGGGTAATCAGGCATGCACGTTCCGGCCATTTTTCTCTTGCCCCTGTTGGAAAGTGGTGCTGGGCTATGTGGTTGCTGGACACCTGCTGCTGCATGATGTGAGGTATGTTACTGTGAGACCCTGTTCCCAATTTTAAGTCTGCACGTCTGGAGAGTATTGTGGGTTTTTCCCCTCCCCCCATACTAGCAGATTGTCTTTTCTTTCCAGATTATTCAAAAGTTCACCTAGCACAGCTATTGGAAAAAGCTGAAGTGATTGCAGGCCGTATGCTTAAACTGTCTGTTTTTTATCGGAATCAGCACAAAGAATACTTTGATTATAGCAGGTAAGAAAGTAAACATATGCAAAATTGTTTGGCAAATTAAGGGAGTAATGAAAAGAAATAAATGGAGGCAGCTGTGCTAAAGCTAGAGCAGAATGTCTGGATAGTTTTTTTGTCAGTTCAGAAGGGATAAAAAAAACCAACCACCTCATTTCTTCCACCTTGTTTAACTCAGCACTTCCATTAGGTAATACAAGTTTGTGTTTTGAAGCAGAAGCTGAAGTCCTGACAGGGTCTCCAGCCTGATTACACAGTGTCTGTTATCACAACGGAGTGTTTAGTAGCCAGATACTTCTATTGTACTAAGAAGTTCAGAGTGAGACGTCTAATAGTAAGCATGCACAACTGTGTGCATTGGTGTTTGCCTGCATACAAGGCAGATACGTGTAAGTATTTGCTCTCCAAGTACAACCGCCAGATTTCTGTGCCCAAATGTAGTAACTAGGGCTCTGCAATCTGATTGTAAATTTACAGATCATGTGGGGAGGGAGAGGGGATGATGTTTAGACAATTTTACAACACCGTGCTTCAGCTGGAATGAATAAATGGGGTAGCTGGACGTAGGTTCCTTATTCCTGTGGGACACCCAATGTGCCTTCGCACACGGAACCAGAAGCATCATTACAATAGAAAAGAAGACTTTTCAGTAGAAGGAGTGAAAGCTCACGTGCTGACTGGGCAGGAGCAGCCACCATGCAGAGGTAACCTTCCACTGTTAGAAGAGGCCAGGTGAGAGGTAAGCGGTGTGTCCACATCTGCTTGAGCACAGCCAGAAGGGTGGCAGCACAGAGGTGCCCAGGGCTGCTGCTGCGCCACGTAATTCCAGATTTATGGGGGTGTCACACTAGTACCTGCTGAGAACTGAAAGCTTTTTAAAACTGGTGTGGAAAAAAAAAAAAAATACTCAAGGGCGTTGAACTCCAGTGAAAAGACTCCACCACCCTTGGGACCGTTCCCACTTTGTAGCTGTGAGTATCTCCTTGATTTCAGGAGTGGTTTGTATATTCCAGAGCATGGGGTTTGCTCTTTCCCCTCTGTGTTTTGGAAGAATTATTTTATTGCCCATAGTGGCAAAGCTGCAAAACTCACTGGAGGTAGAGACTAGATCGCAGTTGTTGAGGCTCTTCGAGGACCTCGTAAATCTCTGCAGCCATCCTGGACTAGATACCACAGAAGGGAGATGCCTGTGGTGGTTCTGATTCTCATTGAGCTTTGTTTTGAGCTGTGTAATCTTAGTGCACCTGCCTTTGTGTTTATAGTGAAGAGTGCCACTGAGGTGCATTTTATAGCTGTGGTTTTGGCCTTGTTCTGCCAAATGTGGCTCTTAACAGATTGCACTGTATCCTTTCCCCTCCCTCCTGTTCTTTTGGTGTGATACAAATGGAGACAAGTTTGTTTTCTCTTCTGTTAGTGAGTTAGAGACAAAAATCTGTGTCTTACCAGGTCATTATGAAGCTACACTACCTGTAACCGTCTGCTGGTCACCTTTTCCGATCAGAAATGTGCTGATACGGTCACAAGGGCTAGTCCCTCCACTTGTTCACCCTTCAGAACGTGACGCTAGAAACCCGAACCACATGCTTCCGTGCAGGAAGAACTCCTTATCGTACCATGCCTGCCAGTGGCCTCGCTGGTGTCAGAACTAGTAAACAAGCTTGGAAAAGCATATAGAGTAGCTCTAGTAGCGTTGGCAAACAAGCAACTGGCACGGTGCGAAGGCACCAACCCCAACACCTAGGGGTTGAAAAGTGGGCGCTTGTGAGTGGTGTCGGCCAGGAGCGCCACGAAGCAGCTCGGATCCCCTCGAAGACTTGACCTATAATTAGCCTAATTGGCCACTGGATGTCACTATCTTGCCACAGAAATGGGGCTACAAGAAGCCTGGCTTTTCAGGTTGAGGAGACGGCGGTTATTCAAGCTGGTTTTATTTCTCCTCAGTGATTGCTTCAGTCAAAAAAAAAAAACAAAAACCAATTGTACACCCCTCCCATCAATGCCTTGTGACATAGGGCTTGAGACGATGTCTGTAGTATTTGAATGGCCCGGAAAAGTTTTGAAATTTAGCTTAGAGTCAAGTTAAGATATGCTGCTGAGGAGATTATAAATAATGAAAAAAAAAAACAAAAAAAAACCACAGTTGGAGACATTAGTAGGTTTATTTAGGGCTGTTTTGCCTGTATACACTGAATTTGTTTGCTTTGACTGCTACATCCTGCTTTAATCAAGTAGAACTTTCTCCCGCATAGCACCATTTTACCTGGAGCTGTTCAAGTTAAAAGCAGAGAGAGAACAGGCTGTCTTGGCTAGTTTCCCCTCCCCTCAAAAAAGAAAAAAAAAAAAAAAAAAAAGGAAAAAAAAGAGTAAACTTCTGGAGAGGTGTGGGGCACAAGTTCTGGGGACCATCCTTCCAAACATAAAATCTGAGGTGCTAAGGTGGATGAGATGGGGTGTTGTCAGCTGTTCTCCTGAATTTCGCAGCCTAATGCTGGTGAGGGCAATCTGGGATTTAGGATTTTAAAAATTCACTTGTTACATTGAATGCTTCTTCTCACTGGAACCAAATTGAGCTCAGCTTGCAAGAAAATAAAAAAGTTAGTCTCGTACATTTTTTTTCCGCCCTAGGACTAGTGACTGCAGAAGCTGTATACCAACCAAAGGGGAAACTAACTGAATTGCCTAATACTCTGTGCCCAGCTCAGCTCTGATTGAAGTCAGCAGTAGACAAATTAGACCTGAAATTATCATTTGGGGGGGAGAAAAAAAAAAAAAACCTATGGCAGACAGTCCATTCCTTCCTCTAAGCTGGCTGAAAAACATCATTCAGAAATAACTTTCACTGGCAGTTTTCTACATGAAATGTGTGCTGCCTATGCTAAAAATAGCAAACAGTATATTCAGCATCTTGAGACCGACTTGCAATTTTCAACATGTGATTAAACTAAAATGTGTTTATTGTTAGAGTGGTAGTGGAAGGCTGAACAAAACAGCTAATTAAAGATATTGGTGGTTTGGGGGCTTTTTTGTTTGTGCTGTTCTTTGCCTGAATATAATAGCCCACAGCTCGCAGCTGACAGAGAAGCCAGACTGGAAAAGCAGATTTTTCCCCTTGAGCAGGAGTTACTGTAGCTCTTTCTGAGCCTGGCCTCAATGGTTTTCTTGCTCTTACGCCCGTGATGCTGACCACAGATTTCAGTTTAACGGTTTTCCTTTGTGTCCCTTCAGTACTTCACCAAACAGCATGACAGCCTAACTTTCCACTTTTTCTTTAACGTGTTTCAAAATAAACAATTCCAGTCATTCATTTGTAGAGAGCATCACAGGAATGCTATGCAGCCCTCTGTTAAGGATAACAGTGGCAGCCATGGCTCTCCGATCAGCGGGAAGCTGGAAGGCATCTTCTTTAGCTGCAACACCGAGTTTAACACTGGGAAGCCACCCCAAGATTCACCGTATGGAAGATACAGGTTTGAGATTGCAGCTGAAAAACTCTTCAACCCAAACACTAACTTGTACTTTGGAGACTTCTACTGCATGTACACAGCCTACCACTACGTCATTCTCGTTATCGCCCCTGTTGGATCGCCGGGAGATGAGTTCTGTAAGCAGCGCCTTCCTCAACTAAATATAAAAGATAATAAATTTCTGACCTGCGATGAAGAAGACGGTGTCATGGTTTACCATCACGCCCAGGATGTTATTTTGGAGGTAATTTACACTGATCCTGTGGATCTCTCCCTCGGCACAGTTGCGGAAATTACTGGTCACCAATTAATGAGCTTGTCTACTGCAAATGCAAAGAAAGATCCCAGCTGCAAGACCTGCAACATCAGTGTTGGACGTTAAAACTCCCCTCGTTACTTAGGAGCCTTCCGACCTCTGTTGCCCATTTCCATAGTCAGACGTTTTGTCAGAAGCATGCACATGCCGCTGTCACCAAAAGCAAACACGAGTCTTCAAAATCTCCAATAGCGTTTTTAGTATTTCTTCTCTCCCTCTTTCCCTTCTGTCCCCTCGATGCTTTAAATGATTAGAAGTCCTGGATTTCTTTCTGGCAACCATTTATACCTAGATGCTGCAAAAATTGTTTTCTGTTTCTTGCCAAACATAAGAAAATCCCTATATAAACTGCTTTAGCAAAATAAAAATAACGGCTTATAAATGGTGTTTAAATATGCATTCATTTTAACTACTGAACAAATACTGGGGTAACTCCAAACAGCATGAAAGGTTGTAATTGCAGCATGATTTAAATTTCAGAGCCTAGAAATGTCAGCACTTCCAACGTGTTGTTCGACAGTGTTATTTATGTTATTTATATTAGCTAACTGAAAACAGAAACTGTGTCTTGACATAATAAATATAATAGAAAAATATTTTATTTGTACTGTTGTATAAAATATTATACAATCATATAGAATATATAGATTACATTTTAATATCAATTGTATACATATGTCATGAAATCATTTTCCCTTATCAAAGATGTAGTTTGTAAACTTCAAATAGCTCTGTATCTGTTCCTGTTGCTCTAGATGACTTTAATTAAAACAGATTTACGAAGGAGACCATTTCTGATTCATAAAAGTTAAGTTATAAATTATTATTAAGTCAGTACACTGAAACAACAAACCTCTGAGAAATAAAAAAAATTCCTTTTTAAGTGTTCATACTTTTTCCTCCAAACTACTTGAAAATGTGTACGTCTTCAAAATCATGCCAAGCCATTACATACGATATAAATACGAACATGGCAGGTACATAATAGGCTTTAGAAAATGAAAATCTTCTTACCAAGATAGAAAACAGGTTCCTTATACTACATGGTCAATACAAAATGACAGTTAAAGTAAAACACTAAACGTGATTCAACTTATTCAAGTCCCTTTGTTTTTTTAATCCTTCCTTTATGTCTAGGTATTTCCCAGAGTCCCTGCATTTAATTTCTAATACAAAACCCACTGATAATCCTTCTGTTAACAGTCCACTTTTCACACAAATGGCCCATCATAAATAGTGAGAAAAATTCTCCTTAATATTACAAAGTGTGGTGCTCTGAAAGTTAAGAAAGATGCATAATTCCAATGGAAAAATAACTTTTTTATAATCTTATTTTTAGTAAACAATTAGTCTTGCGTTCCTCATCAGATAACTGTGACACTCAATTATATACCATGTACTTCATCTATCCAAAATATCTCAGCATAATGCAATAATCGAGTATTGGTTTAATATATATATGTGGAAATTTATAACACAAGAAATACTCTGACATTTTACAAAGTGCATGCGTCTAAACGAGCTTTGGTTGTTAGAAAAGCAACTGTTATAGCATCAGGCAAAATAAAGTGCAAAGTTTAATACAGAAATTAAAATCAGCATGTAGTTGATCTATTTACTGAATTCTTACGTACCGTGAGCCAGGTCCTGTGAACCATAGAGAAAAGGACAGCAGCCAGTGTATTTATTTTATCTTTTTCCCAGCAAACTGTATCTATTTCACTTTGCCAAACATTTTCTCTTACTCCCAAAAAAAAACCAAGTAGTTCCATTTGGCAGTCATGTTCTGTCCTTTTTTTTTTTTTTTTTGCATAGGCAGCATCACTTTGCTCTATTCCCAGAATTTTAGACCAGATCCTGGCACTGGTTCTTTGCCTGCACCTTTCTTTGAAGCTACTGGAATTGAATGGCAACTCTTGTCTTGAAAGATAAGAGTATGTCCATGAGTTTTTTCCTCCCTTTGTTTTAAGATCATGGGCTTTTTTTAATCGAGTAAATCAGCACATTGAGAACTGACATTAATAGTTAATCGTAGTGCATGTTAATTCTGGAAAGAAATGTGTGGTACGTTACATCATGTACGAAGATGTACTGGAAACCTGGAGAGCATTTCCTCACGCTTTTTAAAACTTAACAGTAGGTTAGACTGAGCATCTACTTCAGTGTCTTTTTATTTCCTAACATTCTCACAGTGCACTTAACTTACTTCAAGGCTTTTTCAAAAGGAAAAAAAATATATACTATAGTCCACTCACCCATGCTTAATATGCTTGCATATTGCTGTCCTCGCTCATCCCAGCTAGTATAATTGGTAAAGTGCATCAGAAATCTCAGTGTGTCAAATAATTGTGCGGCAGACCAAGATCTGTAAAACTACTTCCTCTTTTTCATTACTTGTTTGTTTGCTTGTTTGGGTTTTTTTTTTGTTGTTTTTTTTTTTTTTCCTAGCACACAATATCATGGCATTCCATTCACTTCAGATTGTTTTGGAAATGTCATGCTTACTGATGAGAACCTCCAAGAGCCTGATTTTGGCTTTAGTGTGCTTGTATTCGGAGTATTCCTCGGCCATTGGCACCCGATCTTCTTTTTGAGGACTCCTATGAAAAGCAAATACAAGTGTCATCACTTTTCTAAGCAAGAGGAGAAGCAGTCTTTAAAAATAATTCTGCAACAACCAGTGAGGATTGGTTTGGATTAATTTATTTTTTTTCCTAACTGTAGGTGACTTAAAGATAATTTGACAGGCCCAAAAAGCTCTAATAGACAGAAGTGAGATAAGAGTATTTAAACTACTGCATTTTTATATACCAAGCAATTTTCTTTCTTGTCAGCTACACAGGAATAACTACTTCATTCTCAAATATGCAGAGAAGTTATTACATAGTGCTTTGAAAACTGTTACCAGCTTACTGCATGCCCATATCCCCCATGGTTTTCAGAAAAACAAGTCTGCGAGATGGAGGGAGGGGGATAAACAAAGCGTGAAAAAATTGGCAGTATTTATCTACGGG
This sequence comes from Athene cunicularia, assembly GCF_003259725.1. Taxonomy (NCBI): domain Eukaryota; kingdom Metazoa; phylum Chordata; class Aves; order Strigiformes; family Strigidae; genus Athene; species Athene cunicularia. The sequence goes on from NW_020799106.1 coordinate 3,263,357, forward strand.
TGAAAGAAGTGGTTTTAAATCTGTCCTTTAAAAACGGCCCAACTGTAATCCCTGCGGATCAACATCCTCAGAAAGACTCTTTAGGAGCCTCCCTTCAAGCTCAGGATCGTCCCTGTGCTGAGGTGGGGTTTATCCCATTGCAGGCACGTCCTGGAAGAGCCCCAGCTCCAGCCCCATCCCCAAGGAACCAAGCAGGGAGAGGGACATTTCCACGGGCACCACACACCTCCATGGCAGCTACCAGTCCCCAGCTGCAGCTTCTCTGGCCTGCTCTCCTGGGAGTGCCCTCCCGAGCAGAAGCAAGCACGCCTGAGCAGGCGCCCAAGGGGGACGAGCAGAGGGTTTACGCTGAGCTGGTTATTTACCTTCCCGTCTGTTTATAGAATTGTTCCTCAAACTCCCTCAGCGCTTTGCGAAGCCTTTTCTTATCTGCTCTTGTTTCTCTGAGATGTTCAAGCAGAACGGGCCTGTAACACACAGACAAGGACATGAAACCCCCATCATGTGCTTGGCAGCATTGTAAAACCCGTGGCTTCGGGTGACAAGGTGCCACGGGCCCTGAGCCGTTCCACCACAGCCTGCCAGCGATGGGTGTAACTGCCTGCACCATCACACGCAGTGAACACTTGTGCTCCTTCCCTTTTACTAGCATTCTCACCCTTCTAATAAAGTGAAGGCAGAGGCTCTGTGGGCCACATGGGAGGAAAAGCTTTCAGGATTGAGTCTTTTTAACGGTCTTAATTCTGCGTGGAATTAATGGAGTTGGCAGGGCTCCGCACGGCCCAGGAAATGCTTTGCATCTCCTTGGCTGAATAAATATAGTCCACATCCAAGCCCTGCTCCTAAAGGCAGCTGTTACCAAACATTACTGTGATGCAGTGGAAATGCTAGTGGTACCCAGACTCAGCATTTTTGGAGGCCATGTTTTAGCTGGTATTTGGTGAATAATACCAAAATTTTTAAGCAGAGAAAGAATTCCATTATGACATATGCAGCCAGTCATTTTTTTTTTCCATAATAACAAAAAAAAATGCCCAGAAATATCTTCACAGCATTTGTGACCAAGTTATTGCATACATTATTGAGTTACATAGAAAGCCAAGACATTTTTTTTTTTGAGTCTCAGTTTTGGTAGATCTAGTCCATTCCAGTTATGCATCTTTAATGCTCCCAGTCGGTCAAACCACAGGAAGGAGGTACCATCCCATAAGCGATGAGGACACGCCGTTCCTGGCAGGCATTCTCTTCACAAGGTGTCAGGGCTGAGTGCTGACAGCCCATGTGCATGAGATTGTTGTCTCATGCAGCCTGAACTTCTTAACTACAAATGAGGCCAGTGGCTTTAGTTTGGTTTTGTAACAGAGTGTAGGAGGGGGGTGGCAAGTTCTCTGGGCGCCCAGGCACTAATGAGTATTCCTCTGCAAGAAGTTGAGTGTAGGGGCTCCCAGGCGTTGTGTGCTCCTTCCCTCAGTCACCCGGTGCTGTTCGTGTGTCTCGTCTCTGGCAGTTTTACATCACTCACAGTCACTCCCAGCACACACCCCCAGAGGAGCAGACTACCCTGCTTGGCCGAGCTGTGCTTTGTTTTATAGCTGCTTTGTAAGAACGTGTAGTTAGGTATCTAAAAATTCTGCAGAAATTATAGGTAGGTCCGTGTACCTTTGCTATGCCACTACGTCATATCTACCACTCTGTATATGGAGTTATTTCTCCTGTCTGCTTACATTCCCTCACCTTTCTCTTCGTGGCCTTGGCACAAAGTTGTTTGAATCAATAGCTCAAACCACAGGTATGCTGCCCAAGCAACAATTAGCCTCTGCCTCTTTTCTCCCAAAAGAAAACACTGAATCACTCCTTTGGTATAGAAGATTCCCATGCAGTAAGTATGGGTCATGTTTCTTTCACAAAGTCTACATGAAATATTTTAAAACATTCAAGAAAAAAAAAAAAAAAAAAAAAAAACAAAAAAAAACAGAACTTACATTGTTGCCTCATGTAAATTGGACATTGACAAGGCTGTTTGCCTGAAAACTTTCTTTTCATCCAGAGGTGAAACATGTGCAGGCTCGCTCTCTGCCTGAGAGTAACACAGGTGCTCATCGACGGGGAGGCAAGAAATTGGGCCGGATGATAACTCATGGCTGCTCTGAGAATGGTCTTCATCTGAGTCTTCCTCCTCCTGCTTGTGAAATGCAAAGCATTATTAAATTTAGTTGTTTACATTACAATACTAACAATTAATGGGACGACAAACGTAACGAATTAGGATCTGACTTCCTGGAGCTTTTCACTGAAACAGATTACACATGTTGGAAGCATTACCCAGCTCTGTGTGAGATTGTTCATGAGAGCTCTCGTGGGGCTCACCGAGTTCCTCTGTATTGCCCAGCGTGACTGAACAGGACAGAAGTTGGCCCTGCCTCCGAGTATCTCCAGCCAGCAATTTCCTTCTGTGGACTCAAAAGCCTTTATAAGCAGCAAAGTTGTAAAGAACGTTCTGCATCTGTGTAAGCAGCGCAGTCTTCCTGGAACCTGTACTCCTCATATACCACCTATTTGTATTATGTCCCGAAATTCTGACTGTACAAGAATTGGAGGCAGCAGTTCCACAGTTTTATAGCTACAAATGTTAACTACCAACATAGAGTGATGTCGCTCTGTTCCTCACGTTCCTTCACCCTCAGGAAAAGCTGAACTTTTGAAGCTAAGGCTTAACCGTAAAAACCCCTAAGAAGTAACAAGGGAATTTCAATTAAATTTTTCAATAAAATATCCATGGCCATGTGTACAAAGATTTATGCTAGGATTTTTCAAAGAAATCTAAAGCTCCACTGTCATCTAACAAGGCAATATTACATAGTTTTTAAAATCAACCCAGCCCCAATTACTATTAATTAGTATTTTTGATAGACAGGTTAATTCCAAATAGCCAGATTCCACTGCCGCTACTCACAGTGAGGCCAGTAATTGATATACAGTAAGTGAGACTATGACATCAATATATTATTAAAGTACTAGAAACGATGTTTTTGTGCTACATGACTGATAAAAGCACTGCCAGTAAAATACAGAAGACAGATACAGTGACCACATAGTGCTTCATGGAGAGAGAGAAGTTTCCTTCTGTGTTAGGTGTGTTGGCCATCGTAGAGAACTAATGCCAGCCTTTGATCTCTTGCCCAGTCATTTGAGGCGGTTGCCTCAGAAACTGCTGCCATACATTGCAACCTCAGGGACACAGGATTTTACGGAGCTTTTGCTCCATTTGAAATATCAGCATCCTGTATTAACCACTGAGCCGATTCTTCAAATAGCAGCGGCTCTGTTGCTGTCAAACTGACCTACCGGTCCAAATCAAACACAACATTTAGTAGGTTTTCTTGACAATGGATACGAATTATTTCCAACTTACAATTGTTGTGATCAGAGATGGAGTTGCAAGAAGTTTCTTGAGAATTCTGTATCTGTCGTAAAGAGGTTTCATGAGACTCTTTTCTTGCTTAGTTACCTAAAGAGAAATCATAACAAAATATAGTCCTCCAAAATTAAAAATTAAAAGCAATAAAGTTCTCAGTTGCTCCTGTAAAGCTGAGAAAGCTATTAGAAGGATATGACCTGATGTGTATTTTGCTTCCATGGATATTCCATGGGAACTGTAGTTGAATCCATGCAGTAAGGAAATGGCAATCTAGTTTCTAATGGAAAATAACCAGTGAGGATTCCTCACCTCCTCGGGCCACATCTGAAGATGCCAGTGGAGTTGTAAGAGTTAAGGGAAGGTACGCTGCTGCTGTGCATCGCCCTGATATCTCACTGAACTGTAATAATGCCAACAGGCACCTACAATAAGGGAGGGCTGCCTGGGACAATGTCCTCACGTCCCGAGGGATGGAGAGCGCTGGGGAGGCAGCCTGGGAGCCTCGGTAAGTGAGCTGGCTCCGTGCAGACCTCCCGCCTGCCTCCTCCACTGGAACTGCCTTCCACAACTGGGAGCGACCGGCTGGTCGATTGGTTTGCTCCTGCTCCTTTATGAGCACTAGGAGCATTGATTTGGAGGAGAATATTATATCAGGTATGAAGAGGCTGATCCAGCCGCAGATATTTGTAAATACAAAAATAAATCTTATGGGAACTAGCTGTGCAGTAGACTGACTTACTGTGTTCAGGGAAAAGAGAGCAGATCTCACAAGAAAAAAACAAAACCAAAAAAAAAAAAACCACCCCACAACCCAGAAAACATGTTCCTCAGTGATTAAATGTGAAATTTGAAAACCCGTCCACCATCAGCCTCTGCTCCTTCACTGCCGTGCTGCTGTAGTCATAATACTCTGACTATGCACCAGTTTGATATTTTTTTCTGATGGGTTCTCTCTTTGTACTCCCAAAGGAGATTTCTACAATAACTGTGACACTGTCTAGGACTGAATTTTGCTATTTGCTTTAAAAAAAAAACAAAAACAAAACAAAACAAAAAAACCCACAACACAAAACAAACAGCCAACTTTAATTTTTTTTAAATAGACTAAATTTCTGATTATTTTCTTGGGATACCATTACACTGCATTCAAATTAACCTTTCAGTAATGCTACGGTGTGATATTTGTTAAATGACAGGACATGTCATGGGTTGCTCAGTTCAAACATCAAAAGTCGGGAGTCTTGAGGCTTCAGCAATCAACACTCAAGTACTCTGAAAATCCATTTTCTGCGCTGGAACACCTCTTTGACAGCAGAGAGGCACCTGGTTTGTTAGCTAATGTCTCCAGTGTGCCTCTGCCTGCACGGTCACTGGTTTGCCTTCTCCAAGCCATCACCCCCTGGTTTTTACACACTGCCTGAGCTTCCCTGGAGGATCTCTCATCCCCAGGCCCCCCCAGCCCTGAACTAGGCACAGGGCCTGTGCTTGGTGCCCAGGGTGCATGCAGCCTCTGCACCCCTTTCCCTCAGGAAAATACACTGATAGAGATACAAAGATTTTACAAAAATTTGCTTCTCTAAGAGACATGATTATTTAAGTATGCAAAGACTGTGTGGAGTGTCTCCAGACTGCTTGTTTTTTTTTCAACAACAAGAGATCATGTAAAAAAATCTCCCTTAGCTTCCATTTCCGTGCTTTAAATTCTTGACTGTCCCTGAGCTTTCTGTGACCTTAAGTCAGAGCTGTTTGTCAGACCTAGGGTTCCCTGGTGGCAGCTTACTATCACAGATCTCTCTTTCCTCATGCAGTTAGCATCTTCTTGCTCAGCTGGTTATGGAGCTGTTTCACCCTTGAAAAGAAACCCCGTGCTACAAAGCTTACCCTGTTATTCTCTTTTCTATCTTTGAATCCTCAAGTCTCTTTTACCTCTGTATAGCACTAATAACTCAATTTCTTTTTTGTTCTTTTCCTCAGGAAATCTAATTTCTTCATACCCTTCCTATATATTCTCTCCATCCCTCAGCTCTTATTCCAAGCCTAAAGAAGATGAACAAAAATTATTTTATCCAAGATGCACAGATTGAGATCACAATGATTTTTAACAGCTGACATGTTTTTGGACACATGCTGGTACCACTCCCCTTTTCCTCCACAATTACTAGTCAGAAAGAGACAATCACAAGGATACAGACATGGGCACCAAACAGGAATTCCTCAGCTGTCTATGGACAGATTCTCAAATCATCCTCTCAGTGGTGGCAGTTTTGTTGTTTTGTACCTACATTCAGCAATGCAGTCCCTTGAAAGGATTTTAATTAATAGTTTTAAGTGCTGCTGTGAGATAAAAGAAAACACAGGTGACAGGTCATGTCATCTTTGTAGTCCATGTCTCAGCTGATGCCCTATAAACCTGTCTCAGCTCCGAAACATTCTAACCTTTCCTAAGTCATAGCAGAGCTGCAGTGTGCATGAGCCACGTCTGCTGTGGAAATACAATCCTCCACCTTTATCATCAAAACCTGCAGCTTCCAATCATGAAGAGAAATAACGGGGCCATTAGAAACTTGTGTGTGTGTGTGTTGTTTTTTTTTAAATAGAAACCAAATTCGTCAGTATCAGGCACTAAGCTTTATACCTGAAGATTAGTTTGAAATAACTAAAATTACATTAATCATGTAAAAATTCATCTAAATGTATTTAATATATGAGTCCAAAAATATTTGTTAGAGAAGTTAGATGATAATTTTTAATTTACCTATCTTTCCATGGTATACTTACAGGTTGTCCATGAATAATCTCAAAATATAGTAGACATTTCTGAAGATTGATTTTTTCCAAAGCCATTTGCTTTTTTGTCATATCCTATTTAAAAAAGTTATTTATAAGATTATGAGTCAGGATTTCATGACAAGGGTACAGGTACATATCTGTTTAATAATCTGTTCTCCTCAGATAAACATTAATAATGAATTCTCCTTCTGTCCACACTGAGGTCAATGGGGACTTGGCATTAATTTAGCAAGAACAGAGTCCAAATCTACATGAGTGAAGTTTTAAATGAATCAAAGTACACGTTACCCTCTCAAGGGCTAATGCAAAGCTGATGAGAGCTATGGAGACACCTCTGCTGATTAGAGTAGGCTCTAGGTTAGGCCTTTTCCAGTGGAAAATACCCTCTATCTACTTTGTCTGGCCAAAGTGGAGTCTTTGGGGCCTGACCTTGTGCTCTTTCTTCTGGAGAAAGATGCATGAATAAAAATGTACTGAAAGGCTGGAATCTTATTTTTCCTAACTGTCATTATATAAAGATCTAATACCTGATTGCTTTGATTTCTTTCAAAATTACTATTCTACAAAAGCAATTTAACGAGCTGAAAGTAGGAAGCGGTATCAGGCTATTGACAGAACACCGCATCCTTATCTGGAAAGTTTCCGAGGGAACAAGCTATTGGTCTTGGTCAATAAGGCAAGAATCTTCATGTGTTGCTCGATCAGAGCCTGCACCTGAAAAGTTTTTCTGGGAATACCGGTTGACAGAAAGTCTAAATGAGCAGGAGGTTTTGCTTGAATATCTCTGGCAAACTGCACGCACGTGAGCTATATCTCATCGGTTGGGTTTTGACAGGGCGGGCTCACAAACAACAACTGCATCATATGAGTTGAAGGTCTTGGCCTTGAGGTCCCACAGATCTCAGTGCGGTACTTTCTCAGAACATTTTGCAATGTTTAGGTAACATCTATGAATAATCGTTGTAACAAATATTTTTCTCATCCATGCTAGGATGAGATTAAGGGAGATCTGTATGTTATTAACTTCTATTTGCCAGATCAATTCATAAATTACAGCCAGCATTCTCCGTTATACATTATGATTTAGTTGTGACAAATGAAAACAACAGCCATTCTAGACAAAATACTCAGAAACTTGCAAAAATGCAGAGATGACGTTCTTCAACTTTTTAATTATTCATCAAGAAAATGAAATAGATTTTCCTTGGCTGGTAAGGGATGAAGAACAGAAAGCTTCAGCTATGCAAACACAGCCCATATGGAGTGGAATGATAGCTTCCCAATGAAATCCCTAAGTAGCCAACCATGGTGATACTATGGTGAACACCCCGTAAATGCTGAGCATACTAGAAAAAGGTGTGCTCTCTAAAATGAAATGGAGAAGTAATCTGATCAGCGGGCAGGGAATTACAGCTGGACAGAATGCATCTGTAGAACCGCTGTGGGGAAGCTGCGGGAAGTGAAGGCCCTTCGGTGACGATGGGGACAGAGGTGGCCTTTCTTCCTCAGTCGCAGTCCTTCCTCTTCTGGGCTGCACGCCTGACACAAGCAGTTCATTTCTGTTCCAAAATCACCATGTGACTCACTGCTACCAGAAATAAGAATGTTTCAGCAATGTGATTTGTCAGTCTTGGTGATGTACCAGGATATGGATAGGTGCCTGCTGCAGAGAGCGCACGATTTAACGGGTATGTCTCTCTTCCTCTCCCCCTCTTCCCAAGAAGATCTGCTCCTGACACTTGCATATCTTCATCTGATGGGAAAAGCCAGGAGCATGTGAAGCTGCTGCCAGTTTCCCCAGTCTCCGCCAGATCACAGCAGATCTGTATGAACCAGGGCCAAGCTGGTGGGGATGAGCTGAGGGGAGCTCATCCCACACAACGAAGGAATGTGAGGAACGATGGAGTTGGGGGGCAGGGGGCCGGGGCGCCTTTCTGCAGAAAGTCAATGACTAGGGGTTTTTTTTATTCACAGCTCGGATAAGAGGTTTTTTTAATAATTAGCCTCTACTTTTTAAAAATATATCAAGCCCTGAAGAAGTATTGTGTTCTAACATCAGAGAGCCTTGCAATTCAGCAGGAGCAAAACCTTTTTTTTGCTGCCCCAAATGCAAAACCAGTGCAGAACCACTTATCACACCTTAAAGGTCTGCCGGAGTTAATCACTCCAAAATTATCTGTCGTTCACATTAAGTTCTAGCAGTGTTATAAAGAAGCTAATTTGTTTATTTATTGCTAGTTCTACAATTAATACAAGGTTAATTCTTTCAAAAACTATTAAGCCTGGAGCAGCTGAATGGTTTAGGAGGAAACAGAGAGCGATCATTAATATTGATTTGACACATGAGAAACAATCTCAAGAGGGTTTAATGTTTGGGCCTATTTCATTAGCTCATTTTATTAGCAGTCTCAAGACAGGTTTGTATTCAGCTAAGTTTGAAGTGGGTGATAATTTCAAAATCAGAGAAGACACGTGGAATCACAAACTACAGAATTGTCTGAGACATCTTAGGACTGTAGGCTGCACACAGGAGCATGAAATTCAATGTTAATTAAATAAAAACTCTGCTTCATTGCCAAGGAGAAGCTGAACTGAAGCAGGTCAATAAGGAGAGGACAGATACACAAAGGGACCCAGTCTGAGAAAAGCCTTGGGGGACAGACTGCAAATGTTCAAACACTTGCATAAGCGTAAGGCAAAAGTTGGTTTTGACAGAAAGAAAGAAAAAGTTGGTTTTGAGAGAAAGAAAGAAAAAGTTGGTTTTGAGAGAAAGAAAGAAAGAAAGAAAGAAAGAAAGAAAGAAAGAAAGAAAGAAAGAAAGAAAGAAAGAAAGAAAGAAAGAAAGAAAGAAAGAAAAGAAAAGAAAAGAAAAGAAAAGAAAAGAAAAGAAAAGAAAAGAAAAGAAAAGAAAAGAAAAGAAAAGAAAAGAAAAGAAAAGGAAAGAAAAGAAAAGAGAAAAGAGAAAAAAGAAGAAAAAGGAGCCTACACGTAAAGATAAGGTAGTAGTTTTGTTTTCATAACTTGGGATAAAGGCACAGAAAATACTGTAATACAGATCTCTTCCTCACTAGCCAGTTCCCTGAATGCTTGTCTCTTTTAAGCTCGCTGTTGTTTTTCCAGGCCAAATCCACAAACTCTGCGGACAGACAGTACGACAGGGAGGACTGAGCCTGGCGGAGGCCTCTCACCCTCAGAGGCAGCACTCCGTGCCCATGCGGGCACCAACGGTGGGTTCCCAGCCTGAGGCTGCCACGGGGGCACGTGTGGTGGCTTAATACAAAGCAGCATTTAACCCAAAAATCGTAAGAAAAAAAATAATAATTAAAGAAAGGCAGCAAGTGAGATGAGACAGGCATAGAACGATGCCAGTTTACTTCAGCTGGAGGTCAGGCCAGGTCCGACTGCAGCCGGCTGGGAAAGGCTGAACCGCAGCTGAGGGTCCCAGGGCTGCTGCTCCTCCTCGGCGTGGCTGAGCAGCACCTACATCCCCAGATTAAACGTTCAGATTGCCTTAAAAGTCAGGAGTTGGGCTTTGGAGTTGAGTTTTGGGGCTTTGGGAGGGGTTTTTGAGTAATATGATTCAAATTATGTCTACTTGCCTTTTGGCTCCTGAACTCCTACTTTCTTGATCTTATTCTTTTCTTTATTTTTTTTTTTCTGAAGCCTTTTATTAAAAATGAGATGAACTGTTGAATAAATCACAAGCTCTCAGAACAAGGAGCTAGTGACACAGAGAGTAAAGGTTGCCATTCCTTTTTGGGCTACTGATTTATTCCACAAGCCAATCCCAATTTTCTCTACATCTTCTCATTCAATAACTTTAGGGTTTGTTTGCAGGAGGGGTGTTTTGTTCTGAAAAGCACATCCCGCAATTTCATATTCAGATCTTGGGGTTTGTCCTCTTTAGATATACTGGGTGGTTCAGGATTTTACTCTACACCTCTGTTAAGGACACACATTCTCTCATTTGGATTTCAACAGGGCTTTAGAGGCTTTCCAGAGTTGAACTTCAGGGGAGAACTCAGCAGGCTTTTATGGAAACACTATCATTGCCCAAAGTAACTAAATCTTGAAAAAAGAAACATTTAGCTGCTGTTAGTTTGCTATTAATCTAGGTCAGATTCTGGTACAGGATCTAAATGTTATATACAAAATAAAATATTGCACATAAAAAAAATCTCTACAGTAACACCAAAGTTTCATGTAGCTGAAATGAAGCCTTTGATCTTCGCTGTAACCAGCAGACGTCCTTGATTCATTTCACATCATCAGTGCTATAAACCTCATTCTCCCCCAAAATGTCCAGGATGACTCATAATCAAAACCCAATCATTTTCAACATTTTACTTAAGAGCCTATAATTTTGAAATAGATCAATTTAACTTCATGTTATTCCTTTTCAAGCCTCTCTCCCAGAGCAGTTTCATGTAACTTATCAAACAGCTTGGCTAACAGATCGTTCTCTCAACAGAAGTTCTCACTACAAGAATACTAGAAGAAAATAAATAAGATTTAAAAAAAAAACAAAAACCACAAAAAAAAAACCCTTCGAAAAGTGCAAACATTTAACTTGCATTACAGAGTTCTCTCTGAGAATATTTCAAGCCAGCACTGCCATTGCACAGATTCAGGAGGGTCTCTCTTGGAAAATCAGAAGTCCAATTAATCAAAAATGAGTGGGGCAGAGACACATACCCAACTTACTCTCCTAAGAGAGTTTTTCTGGGCAGGATTTCCTCACTGACACCTGTGTCTTGGTGTCATCTGATCTCACTCCTTACGTAATAAAAAACGTTTAACAGCTGAAAATATTATCATACAGTCTGCACTGTTGGGATTTTAGGATTACATACAGAACAGCGTGGTTTTGTTTTCTTACAGAGGAGTTCTGTTTATGAAACACTTTTTCCATTTCTTGCTTTGAAAAAGTAGTTTATAAAAAGAAACAATTAAAAAAAATCAATCATGTATGCAGAGCTCAAGATCTCGGAAGCATGGAATCATTATGCACAGTTCTAGTTTTCATACAGTAACCAGCTGTTTAAGAAACAAGAATAGAAGCAAAACAAAAGAAAAAATTAAAAATAATCTCTACCGGATACTTTCTGCCACTGAAATCCACCCAGAATCATTTCTTAGTTCTTGCATTGTTTAGAATTTAGGTCTTCTCACTCCTTGTCTCCCTCACCCCCTCCCCTTTTTTGTCCATCAGCCACAGTCTAAATGTTACTGTCAACATTTAGATTTTTAGGTACCTTTGAGGACAGAATTTATTGTCTTGCTTGGCTCTATAGCATCAGGAATAGAAACATCACATGACAGCAAAAATAGCCAAAACCTCCCATATTTTTATGGGCAACATCTATTGCAGAACAACAGCTCTAGACAGACCCTATAATGTGCCAGCAGTGTAGAGGCACAGCGGAATTTTAAAATATGTACTAGTTTAAAAACAAAAAGAAACTGCCCAGCCAAGCAAGCACGTTTCATGGAATATTGCTCCTCCAGTTAGAAGAGTAATGGAGAACGTGGAAGTGCAGAGGCAGTTTCAGGCCAAGTAAACGTACGAGATCAGAAGGGCAAAGCAGTCTGGGTGGTTGTGCTGTCTGTGTGATCTTAGTGCAGTGCTATCGACTGGGCAGGGGCTCTCAGCATTTTTCAGGTGAGAGGGGACCTTCATTCTCAAAATAGCTTCAGGGACGTTTTAAGTGACACAGTTTCTGCAGACTCAAGATAGGATTGCTTTTGCTGTCACCACCTTCAATACGCTGGAACATGCACTTGCTGTGGGCGCCACCTCACAGCTCCCATCTTTTTAGAGAGAAAATGCACTGCGGTGCCAGGAGACGCGGGATGCACACGCACCAGCATACCCTGAGACAGCTGCACGCTAATTAATATCTGCCTCAGATGATAAAGTTCTGAAAGAAACAGCCGTACTAGTTAAATACCTTAATAGTCTCAGGAAGGTTGAAGTGTTGTCTTTTCTCCTTTAATCGTCTCAACACACTGTCCATGGTTTCCTCTACTGAGGGTGCTGGTTCCATGCTTGTGGCCTCCTGTGTCCCAGCCTCTTTAGGGGTCCCACTGCTTTCACGATGATCATTTCTTTGGGGTGCTCTAGAGGTACAGTTTTGCTCTTCCGACATTCGGAGTTTCAGCTCTGAAAGGCAAATTACTTAATAACTAAAAAGATTAGAAATATTTACAAAGAAGTTTCCTCTGACACTACAAGAATAAAAAAAAATCATCCCTATTTCTTGCATGCAATTATTATCATACTGCAGTTGTGTAGGAAAGTAACTCTGCTTCACTTCGACATGTAACATCTTTCACCTGGTTAAAGGGAAATCCAATGGTCAAGGGATGAGATGCATCCAAGCCAGGGGAACTTAGAGTACATAGGTACTTTTTTTCCTCCAAGGCCATCTTTGACACAAAAAGTGGGGACTGAGAAGGCTCTGGGTTAAAGAGTGGGGTCTGGGTAGTGCAGAATTTCGGTGGGAGTGGGCTTAGGAAAGGGGCTTAAAATGACAAACAGCACTTGAGGAGAATACCTGTGGGAGGTTGCGGGGGAGGATATGGAAGCAGAGCTCGCTCTCTCCCCCGTCTCTCTCTAAACCTGCACACTCTCAGTTGATTCGATGTCTGGTCAAGTAAGAACAGGCCCAAGCCTGCTGGGAGGATTGCTCTCTAAGGATGCGCTCCTTCACAGCTACCTTCCTGGACAGGAGGCAGTGTCCTTCAGCCACCTGCCCCACTCTCACCTAGCCGTGCCCCAGAGCCCGCCATGCCAAGCCAGGCTGCTGGAGCCACCTACTCCCCGTCTGCATAACCAACCCTGCCCCTCCCTAGCGCAGTTTAAACCATAACCCTCCCTTCCAGAGGCTGCACTGCCATCCCAGCCGGGCTCCTCACGGGAGATCAGCCACTTCTCGGCAGAAGACATACGGGTTAGAGTGTGTCCTACCTTCCCCCGCAGCCTGCCTGGATGCGATGAGGTATGTACGTGTATTAGCTTGACACCAAGCCAAAGACCCTGGAGCTCTAGGAACCAGCACAGAGCCACAAGGAAATTGAATTAAGGTCTGAACGAGCTCCCATAAAACCAGGCTTTGTTCCGAGCATACCCCTGGCTGGTGAAGGACCCTGGGCAAGGTAGGAGATTGATGGCTCCAAATGTGTTAAAATTATTGAAATCCGTGCAGAAACAGTAACATTTTTTTTCTAACTGTGACGGTCTGAGGATACAGGCCAGGTTTGTAGGGAAAAACAGTAATTTTTAGTAAACTCATAGAGCTAGGAAGGATGGGCAAGCCTTACAAACTTGAAGGACCTACAAGCATTTGAGAGCATTTCCATTTCTATTGCACCTGTCTCATGTGCCTCATGAATCTTGCTTCACTTAAAAGCAGTGTCGTTATTCAGGATAATAAAATTAAGAGCGTTCACAGGATCGAGGCATTTTGGATGTGAAGGTGAGGCTGATCTATGAAAGCTAGATGCCCTGGCTAGCTGAAGAAATGGTTGAGTCCAATGGTTGAAAGAGATAATTTTCAGAAAATTAACTATGTAGTTTGGCCATTTCCTCTCATTTGCCCTCCCTGGATTTGCAACACAAAGTCTAAGGGGAAAAAAAATAATCTAGTAATCATGCAGTATAGTGTTTAAGTAAGAACTTTCCAGAAATTTACTGAAAGATGAGTTGCTAATTCTTTATTTACCACCAGCACATCCTCTGTATCTACCAGCTTAACTATATCCAAAACAGAAAGATAATACTACACTTTAATTAGTGTTGAGAATACATTTATAAAGGGGGAAAAGAAGATTTAGATAAATTATAAATAGCCTTAAAAAAAAAAAATCAATCAGTCTTGGCTACATTCTTCCTGAGGGCAAACATGTGATATATCCACAGATGTTAATGGAGTGGTATGTAGACAGTCAAGGGCAAAACTCGACCCTCAGGACCAAATCTAGTCTCAAGGAAAGATCAAAAAAATAAAAGCATTAGAGTTGTGTAACCTCAGTCCTAAAGAAATATTTTGCACCCATATCTGTACTATTACAAGGACACTTTTAACTCTGCAGTTCTGCAATTCATACGCTCATAAAAAATATTCAGAATGACATTGCCTTTTGCATGAATGGCTTTAGTGATGAGGGAGAGATGATGTCTTTTTCCCCTTCCCCTTTTTTGGTCTTGTTATGAGGATTGAACTGGTTTACTTTAATCCCTGATGTCAGGAATCAGGGTAAGTCATATCACCCCATATCTTTGTTGTCATTGGGAGATTTACTGCCATGCACTGTGAAAAATAAGCAGAGCACTGAGGTTAAAAACTAACTCTAAAATATTCCAGGTACACTCATACTTCCCCAAGCTTCAGCGATAACGTGAAATGACATGCTATTAGGTACCTTTGAGCTGCTTACGACCTTTGGCCAAATCATTCATCCATTTCAGAACTTCGGGATTGGAAGTCTTGTCACCATGAGAAGGCTGGATGTAAAGAAAAAAGGAAGAATAAACCCAAAGGAATTGATGGTTATACAATCAAACGTATCAAAACCTCTCCACACACAGTGCGCTAAAACCGTCCGTAGTTCCAGCTGCACTATATCACAGTGTCATGCAGAGCATGTGGCTTGATCACGGTACTAATTTATCATGACTTACCTCTCCCCGTTGTGGCACAGTGCTACATGGATCTGAGTAATTTGACTCAGATCCTAAAAAAAACATTCAGGTCCCTGACTAATTGGGTAAGTAATCTCAGTGACTTCAACAGGACAGATCAAATACCTAATGCTGGTCAAGTTCCTAAGTGATTTCCAGGATGGTAACCGAAGTCCTCTGTCCCTTGCAGAGATAAGCCCCTACTGCTCTCAGACAGGGACTTTCTTGGGAAACAGCACTTTAAAAATTTCAACTGACCTGCTTAATTAATCAAATGAAAAAAAAACCCTGTGCAACAGAATGATTTCAAAAGCAACCAACAACAAAAGCTTTGTATATTGGTTCTTTGCATTTAGAAGATGCCTCCAATTTAAAATCAATTTACTCTGGATCTTCAAAACTCAGATTAAAATGGCAGAACACTTCTGCAAAACTAAACCTTTGAAATAATTTCTCATGCCAGTGTGATGACTGTTTAGGTATGATATTTTACTCCTAAGAGTATATAATGACCCCAGGGCAGTGCAGTTCACAAATGTATGTAGGTCTGCAGTCGTTGATGAGATTAAAAGGGAACGCACAATTTGCTTAATTTCCATTTTAACGTAGTCACAAGCCATCACAAATTTCCCAGTTTCGTATTGTACGCATCCTTAGCATCAGGGATGTTTTGACATGTTTGAACTGCACAATTCACACGACACAAACTAGCTTGGTGGGAGCAATGATCTTGCATGGAGGGCACAGAGCACACCATTGACCTCAGTCAACGCCGCGCCAGCAACGCATCACAATGTCCAGTCCTCTGATTTCTGCCAGCAGCTTCTGCTGAGCCCCGTGCTCTGGAGGTTTGCAGAAGTCTGCCTCAGTGAAGGAATCTGCACAGCAGAGCAATGGTTTCCAAGCAAATGACTTCTACCAAATAAATAAGTAGCTTTTCATCCTTTGAATCGTTCTGGTTCACAGGCCTGTTAGCTACGTTTCACTGATTCACACTTCTCACACACAAATACGGATATTTTGCAACAAAGGTAATCCAAAGAAAATGTAAATGAGAGTCTCAGAACTACTGCATAAACTGAAAGGTGACAAAAAGATATTCCCTCATTGATGATTTTTTTCTATTTCATTTTACCAAAAATACCCTTTCTCCTATTGTTTTGCATAAGTTTAAACACACTGGGATTCTTGCCTGCATCTCGTAGTATTTCCCTTTATCTTTTCAATTATTATCTTACCAGATATTTTTTTTCTTGCTCAAACTTTTCTTCATACTTCCTAATTTTTCTCTTAAGACTCTGAAGATGCTTGGTAAGTTGTGCTACTGTTTGTGGTTCTTTGCACTCTTCACAGTTACATCTAGAAGAACTTCTTGGCCTGCAAAACCCGAAAGCATAGTAGCTGGATCAAAGAACTGGCTATAATGTGCCTTGTTTTAGACACACGAAATGCTTTCCTACCACTTCAGAATTTGCAGCTAGGTTCTTTCACAGGGTACAGACAGTTTAGTTTTACAAAGGAAGCATAAAATAGTTGCTTTTGCTTAAAGCTACCCCTAGAGTTTGCTAATGGCTTCACCATCTGTCTTTCACTCTCTCTTTTTTTTTTTTTTTTTTAATTGTGGGATTTCTAAATATTTTCCAAAAGTTTAATCTAGTAGGTTACAACCTGATCCTGTATTTACATTTAACATCCACATCTTACTTCACTAATCTCCCAACTGTAATGGGAGACTGTAATGACATGATTTCTAAAAGTAAGCTCAGGGAGCTTTTTTTATTACTGGGAATAAACATTGTCATTTTGAAGGCAGTTTCTGATCTTTTGCAATTGCAAATCAATAGATGTGATTATTATTCATATAATATATATTCATATAAAGCTGACAGCTTTGTATAGAATCTTTTAAGAAAGTTTGGTTTCTCTCTAAAACTCACATTTAGTTTCTAGAGATAACGTATATGGGCTGTTCATATGTTCTGGGACACATCTAGTGAATGACTCAAACTATAGTTGTATTACAGCTGAAATTTTTATTATTATACCTTGATAGCCCTCTCTATCTTATGTTTATTCATCAGCCTAATTACTAACATTTAAAACTGTCCTTGCTAACTATAATTAACAAAGACTTCAAATAATATTGTACTGTGTTATGACTGAAAAAAATGCTAGATACTATTTCTGGTATTGTAAATTAACCATGTCAAAAATATGCTACAATCTGAAAACTTCTTGTTTATGACATAACAGTAACCACGAAAAGTCAAAGATTGTGGATCGTACAAAAATTATTTAAAATATGTAAGAATTAAAATATATCTTCTTACATCATGAAGGGTTGAGCACTTGGTGGAGAAGGGGCAGACTCTGTGTCTAAATTAAATCTCTGGCTTTGGCTGAAGATAGAGCAGCGTGGTGACAAAAGAGGATTGTCTCCATCTGTAATGTGATACAGCAGTCGACTGGTCCCTAGGGAGTGATGTTCTTGTGGGCTGTTGTCCGTGTCATTCTGCCCGTCTCTCTGGGCTGGCACAGGCTCTAGAAAGAAAGAATAAACCAATGTGGCCTGAGGGTCACTGGCAAGATAATTAGCTACCTAGATAAATACAGGTCTATACTTAGGGGAGTATTCAAGGCGTAAGTATGCAAAGTAAACAGCAAATAGTTCAGTAAAGTATCACATGCAGGATGAACAGAATACTGAGGATGAGGCAATAGAAAGGACAGTTAACGGCTTAACATAAAGCATTTCTGAGTTCCACAGGAGAAGGTGGATGGGTGTGTTTGTAAACTATGAACTATAATGTAAAGATGGAGAGTTTCCCAGAATAGTAACATTAATTATATTTTCATAGATCTATTTGCTTTTGAAAGCCACATTCCTGAAGACGATGATGGACGTACAAAACAAGTTTAACTTCGTGATTTAGGATTTAGTCCTTGGGTCAAGAGAAAGGCAGATCAAAACTATAATATGTCCTGATGCTAAGAACCTCCAGTGTTGCTTGCAGTATCCTGCAGAATTTCGTTAAGATTTGAAGTCACATACCCATGGGTCTAAAGAACACGAGATATGAAAATAACAACCAGTAACATTCAAGGTAGTTATCCGAGGTGGTGTGCAGTGACGCCCACCTGGAGGAGTTCATGCTTATCTTACTGGGTTAATATTCTCTTGGACTAGAAATGGAAACCTCACCTCAGGTGCCTCAAAAGGTAAAATGTGTTTTATGGAGATGGTCAAGCTCGAAGTCAGAACGATTTATACTGGACTGAAAAAGTAGGAATTGGTGAACCTCATCACCCTGACTCTGTTTATGGGTAACACGGAAAATAACAGGCACATTACTGAGCCTCCTTCTCGGGAATACCCAGAGTTCATCATCCCTCTGCTGTACCCAGGTACATTAACGGGAAGAGCCACTGAGTCCTCCTCCTCACCCTCAGTGTGTAAAATGGGTGAGGGTGATCTAGCCTAGTCGGTATTTCTGCTGTGAGATGATTGTGCTTTAAAGCAGGTTATACCTTTAAGGAGAAACTCCACGCTCTTGTAAAAGCTCTTCCCTCAAAACCAGTTAATACATGTTATAGGAAAGAACGTGCTCTTCCGTCACAGGTTCCCCTACATCAGTTTCCACACCAGATGATACCTTATTTATTTCCTCTAAACCCATGTATATATACAGCCTTTGAATTCATCTCTGTTATTTTGTATTTCCAGGCAGCGTGCGTGTCATTTCTAATCAGTATTACACTTGCAATATAACATGCATTCTAATACATTGCACAGAATCTTTTTATTCAATGGAAGTCCAAAACTGCACAGAAAAAAGAAAAACAAAAACCAGCTATACATGGATTTACCCACAGAGGAGCAGGCAGGTTTAGAAAAGTTCTTTCACCTTCACTTTCTTGGCATTTTCTCCTTTCTACATGGGACACAACACTCCCATGGTAAGCAGGTATTTCTTTCAGGATTTTAATGGAACCTTTACAGTACATTTTATTTGACCTCTGCCCAACAGATACTGAAGCTACAAATCCCTTTTACTGCACTGGGGCAGCGGGGACAAACCAGCTCTGAATGGCACGCTCCAAAGAAAGCAACTATTGATTTCAAAACTAATATTTTTAATCATTTTATCAAGCACTATCCAACTGTTTATGCTTTACAGACAATAAAAAATCCGGTTGTATATTGTACAACCACAGTTTCGTCTGTCATGGAAAAGATAGACGCAACTTTTGTATCTCTAAGTTCATCTGTTCTAACAGCACCATCAATTATAATTACATTAAGAATTCTCACAATGAGACAATGTTGTTGATTATTAATTCTAACCTAGCACCTTCCTCTAAGTACTTCATACTCTGTAGGTCAAATTCAACACTTTGATACCAGAGCAACACTCAAAACTTTTAAATTGTGTATAAGATTCAAATCCTCCCACAGAGAGATTCAGAAAGGTGCAATGGTAGAGCACTGCGCCAGTAATGAGAACAGCTGGAATAAATGTTGTTCTGCAAACAGAAGTGTTGTCTCTTTCTGGCAATAAATTTTCCCTATTCTGTAAGAATTTTTAAAAAAATTAAGCTTTGGTTGGGTTTTGTTTTGTTGTTGTTGAGTTTGTTTAATATCTGAAAAAGAATCTTGTCAGTGAGAAAAAACTGGCTTGCTTCCTTTTATTTCATCATCTTTGAACTTCAAGAGACATACCATCACTGTGAAGCACGTTGACTAAGAATAGTTTCACTATTTCTCATGCTCCATTATTAAAAGGAAGAAATTATTTTATAGTCATATTAAGTAGCACTCTCCTCATTGTGAAAGGAAAATTATGTTATTAAAAAAAAAAATAAAAATCATCCCGTCTGTGTACGATAGGTGCAGGAAAGAAGTTCCCAACATTTGAACTCTGATCTTCTGTGGACCTAGAAGTATTCCTCTTCCAGGAGGCAGCTCATCCTGCTGAGAACCTCTCCGGTCACAGACATTTGCTCCTTTTCACATTTACAACCGGGCAATTTTACAAGGCCCAACCCAGCCTCAGAAATGAAAGAAAAGTTCACATTCAAGACTAAACACTCCAGGTAGGACACATAGTGGCTGGAGCATCTCCAGTGTAAAACCCAACACACAGAGCCGCAGAGAATTCAGGGAGAGTGTTTTGCTCAGCTAGCAAATGAAAGGGAGACAACGTGCATGCCAGGTGAATTTGGGAATATTTCCCAAACGCTCGGCCTGTTCCATTTCCTTGGCACCAGGCTTCCTGACAGCGTCGCTCCACTAAAGCTTCCAAACTGGTGCAACTTTGGTATGACCCCATGAAAGGTTTTAGTCCCAACCCTACTACAGATGCATTAAATAGCTACCTACTGTCCAGAAGTGGTCAGCAGGTCATTCAAACTAATTCATTTACGAGGCCCAATTACTGTAATAGCAGAACAGCTCAGGCTGATGAGAAGTTATAACCAAACCCATTTTTAATTAAATCTTAGGGCCATCATCCTGACTGCAGTTCTGCGTAGATCCTATAGAAGACACTAACCATTATCCTGAGAGTAGCCCATGAACTGACCAAACATCTACCTGTGTTCTTGTGTCTCATCTAATTTAACCTCTGTTTTTGCCAAAACTAAAGCCACGTCTAGCCAAGTTGCCCCTTGGCCTGCATCTACTCCTTCTCACCTACTCAGTCCAGCTTAGCACTGACAAGAGCTGACCACAGGATTTAAAGCCAAGATCTAATATAATATGTGGAATGCTTCATAGTGTGGACTTTAATCGTATGACAATAAGTCATATGGTACAAGTCTGTATTTCCGTATATGATATTCTTTAAGTAAAACAATAATACACTGAAATCTGTTGAATATAAAAAACAATATGCAGCTGTAATGTGTTCATCTCTCAACACGTTACGTCTGTGAATGCCGGTGTCAGGACCTTTAATTTAAAGAACATTTAGAACATCTTGTAGTTAAGTTCAGCTGCTCGCTGCTCAAGTCACGTGTTTGATATCTACTCACATCCAAAAGCTGTAGAAATTACTCACACTCTGCTTTTCTTATGTTCCCTTAAAAAAAACTCGCTGAATAACCCATTGCAATTCTTTATCATCTCACTTTGCCATCTCTAATTCAAGTTTTTACATATTCAAAAGCAAACTGAAAATTGCTGATTTTGCTCAGCGATGAGTTACAGCTCACCCCTTAAAATGTGAATCCTGAAATACCCTGCTGGTTTACTACACTGTTTTAGTTTTGTTCACCATACATACAATGTGGTTTTTTTCTCTAATTTTTTTTTGACTGGGATGTGAAACTAAATAAATAGACTTCATAATCATGTTTATTTTAAAGATAATACAATTGTACTTTGTTAATATTAATTTTTTTTTTTTATTGCCTGATTCAGTGAGCAAAGGCTAATAACTAGAGACATACTGTATGGCGCATCCTCTATAAACTCTGTTCCTAGCCTGGTACAAATCTCTAGACTTCCATCCAAGTTTGAGCTGAAATAGCCAACAGTCCCATGTGACAACTCAGTGTATCAGATTTCAGCAGTAATTTAAGAGACAGAATTAGGACTGGCTCTATCTGTGCAAATTGTCAAATTATTAAAAGAAAACCACAAACCAGATGTTAGCAGGAATGAGCATACATTAAAATCCATTAAATCGGTAAGCTTTAACTAAAGCACAGGTTTGAATTGGCTGGAGTGCCAGAGCGTACTCCCAACTGTGTGAGGGAAATGCTACAGCATCGTATTTGCCTCTGCAGCTGGAGACGGGCAAATAGGAGCTAGAGAGGGCATTGGGAGTAGGGGTCACTAGCAGTATGAATTAAAAGAAAATCCAGTCAAAATGGCAAAAGTAAGCAAATGAAACAATTATGAACCATCCTAGCAATGACTTATGAATCTACCAGATCCAAATAATTCAGTAAGCTGTTGGAAAAGAAGGAGAAAGCACCCTGCCTCAAAGGAAAAGGGTCAGTGCAGATTTTGCATTTTTGCATGGGCTGCAAAATGTCTCTGCCTGTGAGGCACAGATATCAGATCTGCCTTTCCTCAGATCCACACCAAGGGACTAGCACCAGCCCAAGTTCTGTATCTGTATCCAAAAGCTATTAGGATATTTGCCTAGCTGGGCCAAAGCATCCTTTTTTTTTTTTTTTTTTACCCTAAAATCTAGGATATTTAGTAATTTTTAGATTCCTTCATCTTTCTACCAGTTTATATTCTAAGTACCCTTTTCCCTAATTGTGGGATGCGAACTTCAAACTTGAGAATTTCTTAAGAAGAATACTATAATTTGTGATTTTTTTTTTTCCCCCTAGGCAAATAACTTACTGTTATTTCTTCCTGAAAATTCTGAGCAAACAGCTTCTGAAATAAGTTCTTGTGAACCCAGCCCTGATCCTGACACAAAGCATCAATCGCAAAGGGATTTGCTGACCAAACTGCCTTAATTTGGACCGTACATGGTAAACGATTTAAGTATTTGTGTATTCATGTCACTTGTCTGTGAGATGTGTGAGTCATATTGCCTTTGACCTATTTTTCGCGAACAGTGATTCCTCTTCTACTGAGCATCACGACTCTGCCAGCCCTGTGACTACAAGCTATGAATTGACAAAAATAGTGCCGAGCCTTAGGGCTATTTTATTTGCTAGGACTGGTTTCCATATTGAGAAAAGAGGGAGAAAGAACACACCACATTTTGCCCAGGTGGATAATAATACAGGTTCATGAATGATTAAAATCCACATGCTGTAAAACTCACCTTCGCTATCTCTCTGCTGATGCGTTAAATTAAAATCAACAATAGGAGAAATGAAGTGATATTGTTCTGACAAAAAAGAATGACAGAAATAGAATTACATGATATGGCAGGTGATCTCACACAATACAGACAGAGGAAGTAAAAAGCATGGATTTACTTTAAAAAAATAATAATTAAAACTGGAAATAAACAGGATTCTTAAGACCTGTCTGGAAAGCAAACCTCCCTCTCAGAAAAACAGAGGGTTATAGCCATTAATTTCCATTCTTTTAACGGGCATCACCCCTTTTTACATTACACAGCACTCGCCTCAGGAAATGATGCTTTGCATTAGCTCTGCACCGTTTCCTAGAAGACTGCAAATCTGATCTTAAACTGCAAGTCACAAGGCTTTTTTTATAAATGCAAATGAGAACACATCATGACCTGATCGCTTACCTCCACAGCTGGCCCCATCGGCTTGCACGCAGGCTTGGACTGAGGAAGGGGCTGGATCCTTGGGTGCCGACAGCTGAGGAGTTTCTTCCTGGGTTGGCAGAAAAGCAGAGCACAGATCGGTTTCAAGGGCTTGTAGCTTCAACAAAGAATTCTGCAGACAAAAGCAGAACATTGGGCTAGCTAGAGAGCAGCAGAACACAGCGACAGCTCTTCAACTCCCCGAGCCCATCAGCAGCGCCTGCAAAGGGCTGTTCCACCAGCAGCTCGCAGAGGATGTGCGAGAGAACAAACGTGCCCTGTTCCACGAGTTTCCTGGTTTCTGGTTATTTAAATCCCGATTTACATGGATTATTCATGACACGTGGGAAAGATGACTTCGTCAGCAAAAGACGATTTATTCTAGGAAGCCAAACTGAGATGGTGTCCCTTTTCTTGGTGTCGAAGCAATACATTAAGCAAGTTTTCATTCATTGGGCTGACATCACGATCTGATGACATTATGTCCCTCCCCATTTACCATTCATTAAAAAAAAAAAAACAAAAAACAACAACCAACAAATCTCCCTCTCCAGCCAGTGAGTGCAGTACCCAGCAGTGAACAAAGAGTTACTGAGAACACGCTCTCTCATGACATTCTTAGAAGAGATATTTTTTTTAATTGACTTTTTAAAAGATACTTCTCTATGTAGACGTAGCTTTTATATAGGATGCTGCTGCTTCTACAGGGCAACCAGATCATTTCCTATAGGCTGCAAAGGTAAAATTAACAGATCATTGTCACTTGCTGCAGACAAATCAATGAGGACAAGGCTCGTTATCTACAGCATCACTTCCAGCTACTGTGGCATGCTTGGTCCGTTTCTTATTTTAATCTTTAGTGCTGCATGCACTATTCAGCTGTACAATCTGACACAAGCACCTTGCTGTGATGTAAATGCTGTGAAAGCCCTAATCACCATCTGACTGGGCAAAATGAGTCACTACCCGTACCCCAGGCATTCAGTTCCCCTCTCTCGAGGGAGATACAGCTTGCAACATAAAACAAAATCACACAAGGCTGTCTTAATAGTCACACAGCTGGCACATGCCAAATATACATAAAATGTTGTCACTCAAATGGCACATATTTGTGAACAGCATTTTCTGAGAAAAAAAAAATCTGAGTTGCAACAGAAAAAAAAAAAAAAAATCGAGTTTATACCCTGCAAAGCTCCTTTTCCCACTCTGTCAAAAACCTGAAACCGACTTATGGATTCATTGAATGAAATAATGACTTTATTTACTGAAATAATTTCCTTTGTGTAACAACATGTCACCTCTGTAGTGAGTAGTTTAATATCTTTGCTTTTTTTTTTTTACTGTAATGCAGCCCTTTTATAAACCCAAGGATGCCAGTGTTTTAGGTTAAAAAAAAGAAAAAATAAAGAAAACTAATTTGGCTGAGAACAGCAGGGAAGACTATCAGCCTTGATCCTTTCATTCCTTTTATAGAATTCAGGCGGTGAAAAGGGAGCAGTAAGTAGTTCTTTCTAGGAAATACCTCAAAATAGGGAAGTTTCACAAAAGCACAAGATCACCATAACTAGATCCTGCCGCCCTCTGTGAGCTGCCAGGAGTGCTTCAAAATCCGCATCCCGTTCCACAGAACAGGTCAGGGTACAATCAAACACTTGGACTTTGTCCTCAGCTTAGGTCAAAAGGGCAATGCAGGAACACCTTCCCGCGCCTGGTCCCAGAGTGAACAGGAGCTCTGGCCATCCCTGTCGGAAGCTGCTTAATATTCACAACCTGTGAGCAAATAAATGGCTCGTGTTGTGCATTTATTTTAGAATTAAGTTCCTCTCATCTGTTGTCAAGATACATTTTGACATCTCATCTTGGAGTACCGAGAAAGAAGTGACTGCAAGATCAAGCACCGATTCATAACTAAATGCCTAAGTGTAATAATATTCTTTAAAAATATGGCGTGATTATAGAGGCAGAAGATAATTTTGCTATTCCCAGGCACAGGTTGCATTAAGAGCCCACCATCCCCTGGCCCAGCTGCCATTTGTAAGGATAATTTACTCATCCTGACCAGCAGCGCTTCACCTTCGCTCCTCAGTTTCTCCAGGTCTATTGAATGACTGGCATCTTTCCCTTGTCACTCACTGACACCGTTTGGCCCAATATTTTACATAAATTGCTTCAAACTGATCTGACTCCTCTCAGCTGTCTGCTACAGAGAATATACCGGGTGTGCAAATGTCCCCAGCGTGGGCTTCCTCAGGGAAGACCAGTATAACGAATTCACTCGGCTCCTTTGCTGACAGCCTTACTTGGCTTTCTGCTTCTGATGTATTTAGTAGAATTCTTGCCATCAATCTGAGCATCTTTTAGGAGGTACATCCAAAGCCTTCTTTAATTCTCGGCAGGGCTTTCTTCAGTTACAGAGTGATGGAAACCATCTCACCTTCAACAGTTTCCAAGAGGCAGTGAATTTTCCTTGTCAAGGGAAGGGTGCTGCCTGGAATCATACCCATGGGCACTGTTTTGGGAAGGGTTTTCATGACGTGACAGGCCTCATTTTCCACTGCCTGTCATCCCAGCTAGACCCAAATGAAGCGGCTATGGAATTATCACAACAGACAGGCCGCGTTTTACAGTCATCAATGTCATCTAGCAAAAAGATGACCATACCAGTTACAAACCAGTGAGGACTCTGATCCCAGCCCGGACCTTATCATGAGAGCTGCTGATGGCAAGTGACGAGAACATAGGTGTAAATACCAGAAGAACATACCGATAAGGAGAACATAGGCAAATAACCGACAAAAATACCTAACCTTCACAAACTGTTACTTCAAGTATTTGACCAAAAAAATTCCCATACCAAGAAAATACATTCACTTTGTATCACTGTGATACATTAGTATTTATGCCAAGTTCAGTATAAAAAAGCATTCCACAGACTACATTGTTAAACATTGTATTTTGGCAATGTTCATGCTGTAACTCACCAGCTGGTTTATATTCAGTTGCTCTAAGTGATATTTTTCACCCATCTGTGGAAGGTGGGTGGATGGCAAATTTCCATTCACTGCCAAAATACTAAAAAAATTCATATAATAATAATAATAATAATAATACTTTATATCATTTCACGGATGTGCCCTTGACAGGGACTTGATGTAGGGAGAAAAAAGAGAAAGTCGTTTTGATCGTTTTGATGTTACCGGGGAGATGATGAATCTGGAGTATGCCATCAACCTCATCTTACTCCTAAAACACAGCTGAGTACTATGGCACTGCCACGGTGCACTCACTATCCGTGATATTTATGGGAACACATCTAAGGAGACATAGCTTTAAGCAAAGGCCCAGCACAAAGCTGCCCAGGGTCGCCAACTCATGGGCAAGAGGATCATCCTAGTATCAGCGACTAGCAGCAGGTCCTCTATCCTTGGGCTCACCGGTGGCAGGCCAACATGCTACCAACTGCCAGCAAAAGGACGGCAAAAAGAGAGAAAAATAAAGCCTGAGCCCTGTCTTCCTCTTCTCAAGCATCCCAAGTTTATTTGAAATCTTACTAACCCCTTCCAACTTCCCCCTAATTCTCCAGCACTTTCCAGAACCTGCCCAGCCCTGATGTGACTCCAGGCAGCATGCCACACCGGTGGGGATCTGCACTCTTCTGCGCCGCACACACTCAGCAATACCTCTCCTCTGGAGATGGACCAGCCTGTGCACACGCTATACTTAAAACTCTCTCACAGTCCAGACCTGAACTGGGGCCCAACTGGGCCATTTAAAAGAACTTGCAAAGCACGTCAGAAGCAAAGACAAATAGCTAAAATACATAGAGAGGGAAATGTTAGGTCGTGACAGGTTCCATCATAAATTTTAGTAATTTTACATGGAAAACCAGTATTATTGAAGTAATTTAAGCTATGGTATATTATATCAGCTGATTATCTCAGTTCAAATACTTCAGATTTGATGCTTGTTCCAGCTTTACTCTGGTGCCTAACGTTAGGGTTTCAGATGCGGTAATTCCTGATCCATGCTAATGCAAATGAAAGGACATATTAATATTTAAATTGGATCCTTAAGCTTCATTGGAAAAATAACCATATTGTTGCCTCTTAAGAACAGTATTTTGAAAGCCTGAAAAAGAAGGAACTGTCTTGGACAAAGGTTTCTTATCGCTTCTTATAACCTCTTAAAGTAACTGACAACTCAAAGAACTTGAGCTATGCCAGTTCCACTAGAAGTAAAAACATCCTGCGTTATTCCAGATCAAAGATAATGGAAAAATAAAGACATTTACAGAAAGTCTGAGGAAAATGGAAAAAGTGACAGTGCGGTACTCCTCTCCTATTTGTTATTTTTGCAAATGCTTTAAGAAAACACAGTTGTTAAAGTGTCATACTCTTGCCTACTGGAGAAAACACAGTACAAAAGGATTGCCGTTTTCAGAGGAAGCTCAGCCCGTAGTAAAGAGACCATTAAACCTGTAGACTGTACCCCACTGACCATCTCTCTTTCCATCCAGTGATCATTAAAATAAAGAGTTGAGGCCTTAGGACAAGGAATTATTGATAGGTAACCTCTTACAAACCATACACCTACACTCACACTGCTAAATCCCTCTGGAGAACCGGATCCTGAATGAATAAATTCTCCCAAGTTATCACCAAAACGTTGTGGCAATGAGGGGGAGTCCCCTGAAACGACTCACAAACGTTCTCTCGGTGGGTGCCAGCAGCAGCTCCCTCTCCAGCTTGGAGGCGCCCGCGTGGGCCCTGCAGGATCAGCTCCACGTGACGTCTCGGTCAGCACGTCCAGGGGGCCGCAGCCCGATGGGAGGCAACGTGCCAATGGAGCCCCGCAGCCCCGCGCTCTCCTTCACTGCGCCAAAAGCTACAGCACTGCCCAACCTGCTCATCAACCGGTGCTCGCTGCCTGTCCCGACACACAGCAGGTAGCTGGCAACGGCTAGAAGAGAGCCACTGCTGCGAGAAATTATTTCTTGCCCTGATCAAGCATTATTATTATTATTATTATCAGCATCCTTTGCTGGACATCCTCGCGGACATCCTAAGGTCTGGTAAGTTTAAGAACTGAGGGAGGATGGAAAGGGAATAGGCCTGCCCCACCCATGGACCCTGCCTGGGCTCAGCCTGAGGCTGACAGGGAGAAGAAAGGAGAAGTAAAGCCCATACCAGGTGCTTTCTGCTTAAACTGAAACCACCCTGCCCCGCACACGGTGCTTCTGACTGTTAAGGGTGCCTGCACCCTGCCTCTGGGCTGCTCCTGCCTCTCCAGGACAGGAAGGCACCCATTCCAGTATATCCACTTTCTTGATGGATTTACTGGATTTATAAAATTGGATGGGGCAGAGAAAGAGAATAATCCAAGCTTTCAACATTTAATGGCCTTTGAAGTGATTCACGTAGAAAAGAAACTGAGCAAATATCAACCTGTTCAATTTCTTCACTCTAAGGAAATTAAAGCTTTTATATGTCACATTAGAACAGCGACGTAGAAAAGCATCTCCCTTGCTTTTTAATCTGAGACTTCAGGTTCAAATAAGATAGGCATATTTTATGTGAACGCAAGGAAATCTCTGCAGTATCTGTTATGGCAATATTTGTGTCTCGAGGCGTGTGACATTTTCAATTCAAAACTTCCTTTATGGGGAACAAACAAGCAACAATAAGATAGAACAAGATATGCCCTGGGTCTGTATAACGCCACGGGTGAGCAGTGAAGAGAGACGCCACTTTCTCTGATACAAGAAGGGAATATATTTTCTTATGACACATGTCCGTTTGGGTTTGCAGTAGACCTGAGACACGATACAATCTAAGATCTCGCAGAAGAAAGCACCAGAATGTAACCCTTGCTCATTCCCCATAAATTATTAGCAATTTATTTTAATTTCTGATCTAATTATCTGTTTTAATATCATACACTGGTTTTATTTATAATATTTTACCTTAACCTTTAAGGAATCCTTTGCCAGAATTTTAAATGGGAGGTTTTAAGTGGAAGATTTGGCGATTATTTGCAATGAGGCTTCTCGAAAGAAACAATAACTTAATTATTTCTCCCAGGGCCTTGACCGGCTAGACGGAGGCTGAGTATACTCCCTTATATCACGGAATGTGCCTTACTTGTTAGTAGTGAGATTTTCAAAAGTGAGCTGCATAACAATGACACAAATGCACAGGAAATAATTCATTGTAACGAGAAGATTAAGTCTGAATTCCTTTAAAAGGACACATTGTGGTTTTCCCCTAATGGAAGTCAGGCATCTATTAATAGACATAGATGTTCTCTAGCTGACGATGGAAACAAAGCCGTCTTTTCCACGGTTTGACAGAAATGGGCTCCCCTTCCCCCTTTTATTCCCCTTAATTTTTATTTTTTTTTCCACAGTTGTCTTAGTCTACACTTAAAAATCTTGTCTGCTCCTTATTTAAGTGCAGTGTTGTTCATTGCCCTTGCAGTGCCTAAGCATACTCCATGCTAGTATGTGGATACCCTTGTTTGTGGGAGATGCTTTGTAAGGTTTCCCACTTTGAATAACGGCAAAGCTTGGTTTTGGCCTCCAGTATACTGCTGATTGTGAGAATCTAGCCCAGGCTCATCCGTGGCTTGTCATGATCACACAAACCGCTTCTCTGTGCTCTACTCTCGCACCATCCTCCCGGCATAAAGCCCTGTGAAAACAGCTTTTGTTTCAAGTGTCACAGGTGGTGGTTGGCTTTCCTTGCTTCCTCTCTTCACTCCAACTCTCCCCTTTTCCCATCTCACAACAAGAGTTCCTTCTAGACTACATTCTACTCTTCATAGTTTATGCAGGAAGTAGCAGCCTTGAGAACTCCTTATTTTTAAACAAAACATATTTGATAGCTGAACACTTTGAGCTGTAATATGAGGAAAAAAATCAAATGTTCTTGAAAGATGGCATTTCACTCAGTCAACATTGAATGTTTAATTCTTTTCTGAGCATAAACAGAAAGCAGCGTAAAGGTGGCTTTAAATATTTTTAAAATCTCTTGCTTTTGGCTTTTAAACTATTATAGCAGTCATGTATCATATTTTTAAGCTTTTCTCCAAAAACATAGCTAAAATGATTCATTAAAAAGCCAACCCGAGATTCTCAAGTGATTACATTATTCCAAGACCTTAGAATTAACAAAACCCAAACATCTAATTAAAAATGTGTAACATACATCAATTTTTGGTTAAGCTTACCTCATTTAAGCTGTTAAGTTGCTCAGTTGCTTCTTTTGGTGAAATGCATGTGTTCTCATCTATTCTACAAAACAAACCAAGAATTATCACTCAGTAGATTGCTTATCTGTGCTGCAAATATTTCAAACTCTTCGTCATGTCTGTACATAAATTACAAGTTATGGGATGAATCTGTTTTATTTAAAAAATAACATTTCTATGTAAGCTACATCTGTATTTTATACCTCATTCAAAACAACAGTGATTTTACTAGAATCCTAAATAATATATTTAAACTGTGAATGAGGTCCTGGCAACTATGATAGTAAAATCCAGGCTCACTGTGTCACGCAGAAAAAGTTCTACAGAAGCATGATCAGCTCTCAGTATCTTGGTGAGCTAATAGGGTTAAAGCCAAGAAAAAGCTCAAACATATGTTTAAATCCAAGCATGATTTGTCCCACATGCTTTAAGTCAGGAACAAGAGTTTTCCTGTATCAGAGCCATGAAGAATAAATCTTTCCATATTTAAATTTGATGGCATTTCAGGCTCCCAAGCTTCAACTTTCTGCTTAAGTTCTGTTTTGCAATTTTGACATGGGTGTATCACAAGTTGACTTGCGACTCGGCTGAAGCCAGAAAACTGTCTCAGAGAATGAGATTTCTCATTGCTGCAAAGGGGGCAACGTTTGCTGGCCCCTGGGAGACTCACTCACAGACACGATCTAAACTAACGCAAAACCCAGATTCCTTTGGACAAAATAATTTTTCAACCCATTGTGCTCAGTCCCAGCAAACCCAGGCAGTTTTAAAAGTCTCTAGAGACCTCAAAACCAGTACAGACAGATGCACAGGCCTTTGCTGTGGTTCTTCAGAGATTTAGGAGACATTTAAAGACTGGAATGATGGATATGCCACTTTCCTTATGAAAACAGACGCATTAAATAGCTACACAAGGGCGAACAACCACTCGCCTCCAAACAGGATCCAAGGTGTGCAAGTCACATAGGAACGAGAACGAGTCCTTTTGGTGGTGGTACATCCAGCACCAGAACGGGAGGTCTCACAGGCCAGCCAGCCTGCACCTCCGTCCAGATACGTGATCAGAAGAGAGTGATTTCTGGAGATACTTGAGCAGAGAGGTGCCTTGGCTGGCTGACTGCCGTACAAGCACCTGTCCACATCTCTGCGCAGCTCTCCACAGACATCTTATTTCTGCCACCTCACCTGAACGTGGATAGCAAATGTCTTCATAATGTGAAGAGAGCAGAAGGAGAGTTACAGAAGCAAAAGGTTAATGCCTCACAGCCTATCTCTAGCTTTTAGGCAGCAGAAGAGTTAAAGAAAACTGAGAAAAAGCATGGGGAGAGACAAAAGGGAAAAAGCATGGGGAGAGACAAAAGGGAAAAAGCATGGGGAGAGACAAAAGGGCTCATTTAATAAGAAAGGGTGAAATATTTATAGTTTGGTTTAATAACACTTAACAAAGGATCTGCAAGCTACCAACAGCTGAAGAATTTCTTCACTAATGAAGAAAAAAGCATTTAGAGTGATTTAGTGCATCAAACTAGAGCGAAACATAAAGGAAAGGAAAAGGACACACGTCAGATTTGTACACTTCTAGTGTTCATGTGGATTTCTCCTTTCAGGGTGCGTAACACGTGAAAATGTGAACTCTCCTTAAAAAAATAAAACAAAAACCTAAACGCTAGCAGGGATTCTTACAGGTGCTCTACAGAGTTCTACGTAATTCACAGCTGTATCACTCATGAGTCTTGCACTCCGGGGAGGGAAAAGTTTACAGCATCCCTGAAGGACCCCTTCGCTCTCATTCAGGCTGATGTTCTTGTCTGCTGGTTTAGGGATGCAGAAGTCTGGTATTTTACTGTTTCTTCAAGAAAAATACTAGAAGTTCTTAGTTTTGCATTCTTTGGATTCTGAAGGTACTGAAATCATGAAGGTGAGTAACCATTTTTGTGTGAAGACCATTTACATTGTCATATACGTATGCTGAGCTGAGCTGACTCTATATAGAGAGAGTTTTGCGGTGTGCTTTTTTGTTTTTTCACCAAGACTTAACTGCCCCGCTAGGCAAACGCAGGGTATCTGGCTGTCATCAGGCAACAAAGGGCTTACTATTTAATACCTATGGGTTGCATCCTACTCATTAAAAATCAATCAGAAAATATCCATTAACTTCAAAAGCAGCAGGAACAAGCCTTAATTTTCCATCTGTTCTGACTACATTAAAATAATTTTAAGCCTTTGCTGAAATTCTGAATAACTGCAGGCAGTCCTTATTTTGTATAATTTACATCATGTAAAATAATGAAAATGGAATTCTCTCTGTGGCTACTACTCAAATATATGTTATATCATTCTTTATAAAATATGAACGGTCCGATCTCTTACCCTCCCTACAGACTCTGGCTTTGGCAGAATTACCCTGTTCTGCGTGGCACAGGTGACAAAGATGCAACGCAGCAACACGGACATTTGGAGCTTGTGGACATAAAAAAAAAAAAAAATCTAAATACTAATTATCATAACAGAGCTCCTACTAGACTTCAAGGGGAAGATCAATTTGCATGAGCAGTGTGCTGTTTAAAAAGCAGAGCAGAACATGTGAATTATTGAATTATGCATGATATTACTTCCAAACTTGCATAAAATTCAAATAAAACCACGTCATTTAAAAACTAGGAAAAATGTTTGAAGATAACCTAAGCAAATTTACTTCTTATTTCCCAGACAGAACCCAGAAAGGAGCATTACATTCTGTAATTTGCAAGTCTCAATCCAATCCAGCCCTGGATTACACTAAACCCATCCTCAGAAGATTTATGTGTTTATGCACCACGATGCCACACATGCTCGGTGTCTTGGGCCAATTAATGTTTTCGTGATGTCAGGATAAATCCTGGCAAGCAAGCCACATGCTGTGCTGTGGGTTGAACCCCCTTTTCCAGATTCACTTTCAGCCTCTCCTGGCCCAATACTCCTTCCCTGTCTCCAGCCCAGCAACCGGCTTCCCCCCTCCCACCCTGAGGGCGTCATACCAGGTTAAGAGCTCAGAAAGGTTTTAGTACAGCATCAGAGGACTGGTTCATCCTCTCCAGAGGTTACATCACACGTGTACAGAGCCAGACCCCACAACCAACACGCCTCAGTGCCAGGAAAACAAAAAGGTCCTTTCTGAGATCTCCACAAACAGCAAAAAGGATTATGAAATTCAAACGTAGTCGCCGCCTTGCCACAGGGCTGCAGGTGGATGCTTCAAAAGTCCTTACGAAGCAATAAACTGCAACAGGCTTTCGGATGAACATAAAGCACGCGGAAGGAAACGCCGCCATTAAGGGCTGAAGGCTGTTTGGATACACCCTGGCTACTCCTTGGGCAGTCTCCAAGTGCTGGAACAAGCAGCCCGCCAGCGCAGCCGTGCCTGCCTCATCAATCACAGCAGTTGCGCAAAGGCTGGCTGTGGATGGCCACAATTATTTTTCTTATTATGAGCACTTCTCGTACTCACCAGGCACAGTCCTTACTTGGGCTACAGTAAGAAGCCTTTTTTTTTTGACACTCTGTCCTTTCTCAACCTCTCCCTTTTTATTTTCTTTTTTTTTTTTTTTTTTTTTTTTTTTTTTTTTTCTTCTCTAAGTGTATTGCAACCCAAGAGCTTGCTCAGGGATTTTCCGTGCCTTGATACAAGATGCATCACTGGAACAATAAATGCCAATATTTTAATATCAAGATTCCAGAAGAAAGTGATTTTAGGAACAGGTCAGTCGTTTCCCAGCAAAGCAATATTTGATCAGCAAATCCTGATTTACTGACAGAGAGCTATTCGCAGACACATACTGGTCGCGAGGAACTTTTGCCAGGTCTTAGGCGGGACTCGGTTTGGAATCTGGCTAAGTTTTCTCCGTGCTCACCTGGCAGCCTGCATGGGCACACAGCCTCAGGAGCTCTGAGCTCTGCCTCACCGCGTCCGCTGTACGGCCCAGGGACATCAGCACTTCTGCAGCTTCCCTGCTCCCTCCCACGTGCCCCCGAGTTGTAGCTGTTCAGCAGAAAGCATGGAAACCACGACAGTCCCCACCTGAACTGCACTCTCAAAAGCTTCTTGCCTTGAAAACTTAAATACTGAAAGCCTTGCTAGAGCTTGGGCTCCCTTGGGGGGAGCACAGAAACAAGGAGACTGGCTGAGCCCAGAATCCAGGGCAGCCCAGGGCTCCCAGCATCTCCAGGTTTCCCGGACAAGAGTCATAGCCCTGACAGCAAGTGCCACCCTCCAGCCTCTGCAGAAATTAGGGACCAACCCAGGGACCATCCTATTCAATAAAACCACTCCAATTTTATTTGGGGAATGGGGAAGAGGGGGAG
Source organism: Athene cunicularia (assembly GCF_003259725.1). Lineage (NCBI taxonomy): Eukaryota > Metazoa > Chordata > Aves > Strigiformes > Strigidae > Athene > Athene cunicularia. Next base: position 3,298,086 of record NW_020799106.1, read on the forward strand.
CTTTCAGCAATTTTTCTTTTGCAGAAAACTTAACCCCAAAGTGTAGTTCCCACGCTGACTTGGAATGCAACCTTCTCAGAAACACTGACACTCCTACCGCCCAGGATTCCCATGGCTCAGCCCCCTCCCTGTGTCACAGGCATCTGAAGAAAGCACCGTCCTCTATCCAGGTAACTGTGTACACAGCTCTGCAATCCACACCAGTTTTGCTGATTGCCTTTGGGAAGGCAATCAGTATGAGCAGCTTTTTGTAATCAGATGTCTTGTTCCATATTGGCTTTCCTATTCTCTGTTAAAAAAAAAAAAAAAAAAAAAAAAAGGCAATTCTCTTTATTGTAACATTTGTTCCTGGGGCCTGCATATAACTTCTATCTCCCAAAGGTGCAGATTATATTACTCTTACCCAACTACACACAATGACTAGCGCAGTATTCAATGTAATCACAAGCAATAGCATTAGAAATTCATGCTCTTGTGAGAAAATATAAAGGCTTCCTTCCATGCAGATGGCATTTTATATTCTAAATTGATGCTGATGTTCATAAATCATGGATGATAAACACCTCTGGAAATTAAAATCCTTGATTCTCAGGTCAGGGGCAGCTCAGCCAGGAACAACAGTATTCATTCCCTCACTCTTCAGACTGTAAAACCCTTCACCAAGTCTATTTTTCCATTTCCTTCCAATCCCACTAGAACTTTTCCTTCACTGTTTCAGTGGTTATCATAGAATTAAAGTAGCCCCCTCAAAAAAACAATCAACACATATACTTATTAGTTATATTTCTGTAAATTTTTTTTTCCTCTTATATTTCCTGTTCTGCTCTTCTTTGTCACGTATCTGTTTATGAACATCCCTCGTTAGGTTACCCTGAATTTAGATTGCTCTGCTTAACAGGGACTGAAAAGTTCTTCATAACTCAGTATTTTTTTTAATCATATTTAAACAAATTAAAACTACCCTGTTTTTAGCTGCCCCACACTCACAGGAACAGATTTTTTAAAAAAAAACCTGACCAGTCCAGAGGCATTTAGACTTTTGAAATCCGATGAGACTAATGACAGAGCTTGTAGCAGTCTGCAGAAATGAAATTAAAGCAGAAGTAACAACAAGCCACACTAGAAATAATCAACCTTGCTTCTTAGTATGAGACAGAAATAAATCCTTCTTCTATTCTCCCCACACACATCTGATAGAGGAGCCTGCCCAGCAGCACCCCTGCAGCAGTATGGCCATCTCCTCTTCTCCAAAAGATCAGAAAGCTTTTGGTCCGTGAGTTAGGGGTCCTAGGCAGACGTAGTGTGCCAAAGCATTGTTAATTTTAACAGTAACCTACCAAAACCAGGGTGGAAGCTAGCGAAACTCAAGTTTTGTGGGGCTAGCAGATGCGTTCTGTCAAAATCTAGCTGTGATGGTCGCCTGCTGCCAAGACTCAACGCTTAACCTTTGCCACGTCCCAGAGCAGAGAAGACAGAACACGAGGCAAGGCGTCCTCCCCTGGCAGCCGTGTTTCACAGCCTCTTGCACGAGCCAGTTCTGGGACCCTGATGCAGCAGGCAGCAATCTGCATGAGCCGAGACATGGGCATGCTCTGGCCCTATCAAAGCTGACTGACAGCAGAGGGACGGGGCGAGCTGCTGGTCACCCTCGCGAGGTGTCACCAGGCACAGTGACCCTCAAACTGCAAGTGGTAACTTCAGCACATGTAATTCCAAGTCCCCTGCCCCAGCTGGGTGGTGGCAGTATTTTTTCCAAGGACGGTTAAAGTAAATAAAGTGTGCGTGTGAGGCCAGGGACGATGCATTAATGCTTGTTTACTCCGTATTTTAAGTTCCTCATTTGAGAGTAAAGTCGCCTCCGTTTTGTTGTGATATAATCAGACTGACACGGCAAGATTTGAGATTTGATCACTATGCTTTCACAGCTCTTACCCTGCTAAATCCAGGTACCGTTATTTAACAGACTTAGCCCTTGTGGATAGCAGGCTTGCAAGAGGAGCTACCCTGGTGTTACGCAGAAATAAATAGCACAGAGAACAACGGTTTCATGTCAGGCAAACTAAACTAAAAGGGCCAAACGAAGTGGACAGGGGGATTTTGCTGTAGTTGCTGTTTATTCATGCACGCTCCGGTTCTTTAAAGTCCATGTTTCTTTCATCATGTTCCTTTCATCAATCAAAACTAACCAATGTTATTTCATTATCTACCCCTGTACAGACCTCGTACCAGCAGAGCCACTAGGCAGGTCTAACTCTCTGATACCAAACTCACTGTGCTCCTCTTTACGAGAAATCCAGGTGATTTTTTTTCCTAGTATAAAGAATGCCAGAAAAAGAGAAGGCAGGCTTCCTAGGCTGGGGCTAATTAGAAACACCGAGATGCGGTGTCTCAATTGCACATACAAGCATTGGAGGGTGAAGGCAGTTCTTTGTGAAAGCTAATTAAATGCTTGGTCATTCTGCTAAAGATTCCTTTGAGAGCACAAATTAATACCATTTGCAGTGTTGCCTACTAAAAGCTGTGGTGAAGACACCCAGTTCATTTCACAGAAGCACCAAACTGCCGTTGGATGGCAACCGTCACTACTAACCTAGTCCTGACGTGAAACAGCTTGGAGGCAACGAGCTCTGGACGTCAACTAGCTGTGCCCTGACGCACTGAGCATCCCTGGGACCTGCTGCCCCGGTCCCTCCGAAGAGAGCCAGAGCCTCTGCCACACAGCACCAAGGCTGTCACGCACCTCGAGACAGAGAACAAGGAGCAGAGACCTGGCTCACCTGCCTGAGACGGGATGCGCACAGCAGAGCAGGGCCCCACCAGAACCCCAGCGTGGGAAATCTGTAAAGCAGTGCCCCAAAAACTGATGGCTGTGAAGAACTTCATCTTATTTACACAGTCCAAGCCGGCCAGTAAAAGTGCATTCTTATCCTTAGGACACACCTTTGCTGGTAGATTGGGCCAGCTGGATGAGTTGAAACCTCATTTTTATCCTTTTGCAGAGCCATGAAGGATCAGAGGAGGAACTGTGACTTCCAACAGTTACCAGAGCTGAGTTATCTGCCATCAGGACTCAGGTAATGCCTGACCTGAACACCCTGTGCCCTACACAGCATTGGAACAAGCACAGTTGCCACAGCATCCAGGGTCTAAGCCATACCTAAACGCACACCCATGCTAAAACCAGGTGTGCAGGTTCACATTCCCATTTCTCAGTGAGAATATGGCTCTGAGAAACAGTGAGGCACGTCAGCACCAGAGGAGAGAGAAGTGCCAAGATATTTTTGAAACTTGGCACAGAGGAATTGAAGTTCCTGATCTGAGGATGTTCTTCCTGCTTGAAAAGTAAGGGGTTTAAAGAAAGATGAAATTTGCATTCTTATCTTCATCCCTTTCAAATTCTCCAAATAGTTCCAGCCACATAAATACAGAACACAACTGCCAATGAGAGCCAGGAGCCTGAATATTTTACACAAAAGGCAGCAAATGAATTAGCCTTTCCCACAGTTAATCAGAACTGAAATGCGCTGTCTCATCCCAAGGCTTACCTCGGTTGAAATCTCACAACTGCTTCCTGGCATCTTAAAGCCGTGTTCTGTGCACAGTCATTAGCTGAGGATCCAGCCTTCCCCTGACACTCCGAGAGGCCTGGCAATGCACTTTCCAGCTCCTGCCCAAAGAAAAAGAAGAAAAAAAAAAAAAAAAAGAAAATAAAAAGAAAGTTGATTGCCCTGTCAGTACCAATCAGGCTTAACGGAATATTTTGCTTTAAGAAAACAAGAGCTCCACGAGATGGGATGCTGATTGTGGTTTGTTATTTTTTAGTAATAATCTGGAAACATCTGGAAAACACAGACTAGAAAAGGTTCTAAACAAAGTAGTACCTTTTTTCACTGTAAAATTTTTTGGAGACCAAAGCAGACTGTAACCCATTTTCTGTGTATTAGTGAGATAATAGATGTCGGCATCTGAGCTGAACATACACAGAGTTCAGTATTTTTTTGGCTACGTATACATTCACATTTCATTTGAAATTATTTACTCACAAGTCAGTAATATTTTATTACTTGGGCATTATCAGAAAAATTTTGCCTGACAAAAGCAAATGCAGTTCGCTTAAATAAGCTTCGTAAGGTTTAACCACTTTCCTTTTTCCTCTTGCTCTTTCCCTTCCCTAGCATATGCACAGCTTTATGAATAGAGTATTACTGCAGGAGGAGTAAAGAGCAGTGTGGAAAAAAACGGTCACATCATCCAACCTGCCACACAAAATAAAAAAGCCAATTTAGTCCAACAAATCGAGGGAGAAGGAATTAGAAAAGTATGTGTTTCACTCCAAGCTTTTGAAAGCCAGTTGTAGGGCTGTGGCAAGATGTGTTCAGCACATCTTCATTTCCTTACCTATAAAATGGGTTATAATATTTCCCTTCCATTTCAAAGGGGTAACTTAATGAAGTTCTTTGAAAATGTAATCATCAAAGCGGGACTCTTTCTTACTTCTTTATTAGCCTTTATCATCCGATATTTTATTCTAATAGTTTACAAAATTAAAATACAATGTGCTTTGTAGAACAATAGTGTTCACTTCCACTGGTAAAGCAATGAGTCTGATTTTGCTCCAGTTTCAAAGCTTAGTTGAGAGCCTGAAAGTCGGAAGTTTGGATAGAACTGTTTGGATGGGAACTTGGAGGGCTGAGGTCATTCTACACCTACAAAAACAGTGGCTGCCTTTGAACTCCAGAAAGTGCCTTGCATCCTTCGTATGCTTTATCCAACACCCAGACACTTCCTTCTCTCTTCAGATGCAAGCACCATGGAAATATTGTACCAGCGTTGAGGCCCACAGCCCTGGTAGAGCTCGTGGTGCTGTGTCGATGTAGAAGATAGCCAGGACTGAGTCCTGAGCAGAAAAGCCTCCTACCCCTCCTGGAATTGCCAGTCCGTACAGGAAAAGAAGCAAGAACATTTATCGGACAGTGAGTTGAACAGATTTAATCCACGATGTGACGTACGGCTTAAACATAAACAGAGTGCACCTAAAAACTGAACCCGCAGACTGCCCGACACGTTCATGTATTTCTGTAGCTAACGTGTTAACATCAAATCTGGCTTTTTTCTGACGCCTGTGCATTTAAAACCACTATTTTAATGTAAATTTACATTAAATCCGTGCAATTTTCCCACTTACTTTATACTCAAAATACAAAATTTCACACCGCAGTTTTCAGCATTCCCCACCTCTAGGGCGTTGATTCTCAAGCCACCGTTTCATTTTTAGAGTCATTCACCTTGATTATATGACTTTAAGCTTTTACTGTCTCTACCTATTAGGTAGCATGTTTAGTGTCACTTTATTTCTCAGTAACAATAAGGAATTTGAGGATGACTCGTTTAATAATCGATATTCTATGTGCTTCGAAGGTGAGTGACAGGAGAAAGGATTAGCAAGGAAAGCAGACTTTCCATTCCTCACCATCTGTTCTCACACTGACACCCCTGAGCATCTTCTGAGCATATGCTTCCTCACCTCTTGAAGTCAAATAAATCCCAATTAATTTGTTTTTCTGTAGGGTAACATTGCAGGATTAGTAAATGATCTCCTGAAACCACAGGAAAGATGAAACCAAGGAACCGGAGTACAGCAGTGTGATCACATTCCGGCAGCCTGCCGCCACCTTTGCTCCACTTGAACACCGTGGTCTGTTCCCTCTCAGTGACCGTTCTGCAGTGGAACCCCCCTGGATTCACACTAGTAGAAACACACACAGAATTGGTTCCCATCCAAACACACTTTAAAGCTTCCAACACATGAAACAAACTTAATTATCTCCCAGCAGCGTATTCTGATTTTAAAGGGACAATTTTCTGAGAAAGCAACTCACAGGCTTATAACACACAGGAGCGAGTAGCAAACATTCCCTTGGCCTATCAAAGCAACACCTTTGAAAGAGATAACCAGCACTGCGGTATTGTCACCGTTTCTTTCTGATGCTGCATAGAAGTCAGGTAGGGGAAGTGAGAAGACTTGGAAAAGCACTCTGTCCATAAACTCAGGAAAACAAGGAAAACCAGTTTAATCACCATGTGCAGTGCATCGTGCTTTTCTTTTGTAAATGCGTGTGCTCAGATATTGCTGTTTGTCAGCTCAGCACCAGCTGCTTGTAAGTACGTTGTTTATCTCACAGAGTGGCTTGGTGCCAAGGAGTTCCCCAAAAGGAAGGTAAATGCAGTTGCACAGTGTTTTGAAGCATCAGCCTGGTCCACTTTTCCACTTTATATACATATAAAAAACAGCTACTAGAAACAGCACAGCAGCACTTTGCTTTCAGCTTCAAAATGGAGAGAAGCAATTGTTCACCAGTTCACAACCAGGACTGCTAACCCAGACAGCTGCAACAGGCCTTGAGAGGTCAGAACCCACCAAGGATCCCAGTGAGAACCCCCACCCGGAACCAAACCCTCCGCAGAGCTCTGCTGCAAGCAGAGCCTTGTTTTTCATAGGCACCATTAGCAAAGGCAGCAGCCAGATGCTTGCTTCCCTAAGAATAAAAAGCCCTTGAGGCAGCTGAAGATGCAGCAAGGCAAGCACTAGTGGCCAAGGACCGTGCACATCCTTACTCATGAGAACAAAAGCTGCGAGAAATGAAGGGCTTGGTAGGTGCTTTATCCCAAACAGCTTCCTTCTGCAAACCGTTCCAAGAGGCAAACGCTTTCCTCTACAGCAAGCGCCACGGAACTCAGTGTAGATATAAGATATTCATTAAAAAGTCTTTCTCAGCACTAGGATACAATTCCATCTATGAATGAGTGGAGTTTCTGTTACGGGGGAATGTTTGCTTTGTGTTTATGCTGTATATTACTCTTTATTACACCTAAAGCTCCACACTAGCCCTCATCCCTCAAGTGTTCCCATCAAATCAAAGGTGAGATAAAACGGTGCCTACACATCTTAGCTCTTCCAGTATGCCAGAGATGGGAGCAATGGGTAGTGGGGGGGGCTCAGGACCACTTTCGTCTTTCCTAATTCAAGCCCTTGAGTCATGTGAAAATTATCCGCCTGACACTGCTTTTCCTTCCAGAGGCTGCATATCTAAGCTGCACTGGCATCTTATGGCAGTCTAATTATATGCTCAGAAAATTTCCCATGAACATATATCAACATTTTCAGTTAACTACTTCAGGCCACGTAAAATCCCCCAGAGCAGCAAATGTGTGCCGCGTTAGCTCTCACTGGGTGAGAGGGGCAGGCACGGCACGCACGGGGAGCGGGCAGACCGGAGACTTGGATGTAGCTGAAAAGGCAACTGTGAGACAGATCTTGCCCTGTTTAGGACTTCATGTCTCCTTTTCCTGATACACTCCCCTGTGTATCAGGACTTACCCTTTTCCTGATACATCTCCACTTATTTTTCATAGGGAAATATTTCCTCTTATTTTTCTTATCTGCTGATAAATATGCACACCTCATCTCCCTGCAGCCTAAATAATATTACCTAGTAACACGATACAGTTGCAGAAAATCAGCAGTTATTAATTCATCTCAGGGATGAACTCCAGAAAAACATTCAAAAAGATTAGGGCAAAAGTTGACATGGATATTCTGAAAGAGACTGTGCTAATGCCATTGGGATGCCGTATGCTTTTTCTTCTGGGATTCAAAATTATATTCCCCACTTAGAAGGTAAGACATGGCATCCAAGGTGATGAATTTCCATTCTAAACTTGAAAACATGAAGCAAAATAATTCCTGCTCTGTGATGGGTTCAATGCACTTCAGAAAGTGCTCTGCAAGTTTCTATCCACAAACAGGAAGGGAGGAGAGACAGAATACAGACAAACACATTATACATCAGAAAAAAAGATGTAAATACAGACATATTTATGTATTTACAGATGTCAGGCCGTGTGCCTACTGCAGGCTGACAATCTACCAACGTTAACATCAACTGTTCTTGGTTATGAGAATATTTCTAGCTGAGGGGACCGGCACCAGAGCTCCACCCCTTGCACTGCACATGAGGCTTGGCTTGGGAAGCACCAGGGGAGAGCAGAGGTACCTCCACAGACACCAACGGAAGCTTCGTCATTTCTAATTTTCTTTGATAGCCTTTAGAAAAGTTACAGTTCTGCTCCCCTCAGCTCAACCCGGGAAGCCTGTGGGCAAGAGCACTGGTACCAGAATCTGCACTGGAGTAGATTTATTATTTAAAGATGAGAAAAGAAAGAGAAAGTGAGATAAAAAGAAAGTATGAAATCTCTCCATTGGCAGCCAAAATACCAGTGCAAGATATCCTCAGTCAAATAAACAAAACAGAAAAGGTCCAATCAAGTACTGCAGCTACCAAGATTTTTACATTTGGTGCAAGGAGTCACGGGAAATTTGAAGAGATATATTTGCACATCTTCAGCTATGCACTCCACTTGCTTCTGGCAGCAATTGCAACACACCCCTCCCTGCAATTCCCTGTCTGAAAGAAATTGTCTGTTGTTCCAGAAGGGTTCCAGGACTCCTGGTCCCTGAACACCGGGTCAGATTTTTGTGGTCTCTCCTCACATTGTGGATCACCAGGGAGTCCCACTTTGCATTCCAAAAGGTGTGTTCGCTCAGACACTGTGCCGTAAACATACCCTCAGTGAATTTAGTTCTTTACCTGATTTTCCTCATGGCTCTTTCCATTCTCTAGCTTTGCAATGGGCTTAGGTTTTCTTAGCTTCAAGTTGCCCATTTCAGGCTTCAGAGCGTGGTCGATCACCGCCTGCTGCTTGTGCTGCTGAGCGGCTTGCAAAGGCAGCTGCCTTTCCTCTACGACAGCGGCGTTGTCCGGATAATTTTCTTTGTTATCGTCATCTCTGTAAGAAAATAAAATTGAAATGCATCAGGCAGGACTGCAGACACCTGTCAAAACATTATGAAGGAAGAACAGCAACAAGTTCTTAGCTATTCGTGGCATTTTAATTTTACCAAGTTGAGTAGTCTACACATCAACCCCTGCATATGTTAGTGCCGTGAGTCTGAGAGGCTGCTGCTTATTGTCAAATCACACGCGAAACTACTCCATATTATTACACATTCAACCGTGGAGCCATTTAAATAAGACTGGTTTTAGAGGCAGTCTTTTGCTTCAGCCCTATAGTTCATATTCCCCAAATAAAATCTGAAAGTTTTTCACGCAGAAGACCTTTCCCCATTGAATGATTCACCCTGGGTTATAATCTCACCAAAACTTTGTCACACAGAATAATGCCTCCCTATAGACACAATTCCCTTCCGACAGTCTCTGGTTTTGAGGGCTTTTGGACCAAGTGAGGGAGGTAGGCATACAGCGTAGGGTTTGAACAGTCCGAGGTGCGTTTGGGTGGAAGGGACAAGTAGCACGTGCTCCCAGTTTGGAGAAAAGCTCATCCTGTATAACAGTGGTTTAAACAGAAACTTGCTCATGGACGCTCAGGTAAGAACTGAATCCGTGACAGATATTTTCAATCTCCACCTAGCCTACAGAGTGCAACCCGTCCTAAGCAGACCTTGATAGTCTTATCCACACCCAGTCAATCCAACCTCGGACTGGGCTAATGCCTTCCACTGGGAGGGTCTCCCTGGCACCATTAAGAAAGTTGCCCCAGTGCAGGCTGCCTGCTTAGTTGGCAGGATAAGCAGATCAGCATTACTGCTCCGAAATCCCTGGCTGTTGCTTACTTTGCAGGCGACATTTCAGATGTTATCTTCAGCTGGCAAAATCCTAATGGTTAGCCGAGAGACGACCACTCTCCTGATGTGAAACTTCCACAACTGAGGGTGTCAAGAACTATTGAATTAAATCCCCCTGAGATTTTTTTTTTTTTTTTTTTTTTTTTTTTTTTTTTTAGAAAGTATAAATTCCTAACTCAACATTTTCTCCTAAGGATCCTGAGCTGCCAAACTCACTTTCCATCTGTGGCCCACCAGTATCCAGATGGATGCTCGCAGGGTGCCCATGGAGCTAAACACCTCTGCTGCCCATGCCATCCACAAGTGTGTGCCAAGGCAGCCATAGCTACAGCGTAGGGTGATTCACATCTTACGGGCATCTCATCAACGTGCAGAAGTGTTGCTAATTTTAAGGCAACATCCAATTTAAAAATCTTTCTGAAAGGTTAAGTTGCATCATCTAGCAATCAACGTATACTAACACAGCCATGAGAGACACATGCCTCAAGAACACTTCGGTGAAATTACGATTTGAAGGATTCTTTTTCCACAGCCACTCATCAGTGAGCATATCCTTGCACAGTTGCAAAACTCCTCTTACTACCACTTTGTACCAGCTGCCGTAGTGTAAAATTCAATGTGTTAGCATCAGACCTGCATCTAAATGAAAGTAACACGATGTGAAGAACACAGCCCATATTTACTCATATAATAACAAGAGTACTTAATACTGTTCACACAAAAATACACAAGACAAACATGTATTTCCTATAAATACGAATATCCTTAGCATGTAATACCCCAGAAATTCTGCATTCCCTTGAGAATAAAGGCTTCTTTCTAAGGGTTTCACAGAAGCACTCTGACAGCTTTATTTGTTGCCAATGCATTTCAGACAAAATTTGCAGCGGAATACCTGGGGCTGGAACTGTCTGCTTGATCTTCATGCACAGAGTCTGAATCCCCTTCACACCTTGAAAACGGATACAGAAAAATTGCTGATTTTTCTGCCAGCTGCAGAAATTTAGCTTTTAGTAATACGACAGTGCAGCTCGAAGTATAAACACATTTCTCCTTCTCGCACCTCACTTGGGGCCATTTAATGCCACAGCTGCTCCATGGTGGGCCAGATCTCAGAGGAAGAAGAACTTGAGATGTTAAGTGCAGAGATTGGGTCTATCATTTTCAGTCGGAGGGAAATAATGATGACAAAGAATTCCGATATTATAATAAAAATTACAGGCAAAATTACAAGAAATTCTGTATTTTGATTGCTTATAGTATACTTCACATTTTAAACAAGAATTAGAAACAATTAGCTAAGGGTGTTTTTCTCCTAGACTCACAAAAAATATTGACTATAGTAGAGCAGTCGTTCTTTCTACAGCAGGAAAAAGAATCCCCAAATAAGTTCTAAAGTGATCATTAGTCCTAAAAGGTAAACTAGCAGGATCTTTTAAGATGCCTAAAGAAAACATAACCAATCGCATCCCCTTAAGTTACAAACCACAGAATTGTCATAACGCTGCCTAAGCAAAAGAGAAGCCTGGATAAATATGCTAACACCCCAGTGTTGAACACTATATCATGCAGCACGGCTGGACTTTGTGGAATGATATAACTGCAAAGCCTATGAGCCGTCTTTCTTCAAATAAACATACAGATATATGCATCCACTCCTAACAAATATGCAAACATCCTGTCTAGGTATTATTCCTGGGGAAAAGTCGGGGCCCTCTCCTCACCCGCTGTCCATACTCACAGGGCACAGACACTGAGCAGGCCTGGATCAGCTGAAGTTTGCCGGCAGAGGAATCTCTTCATTATGAGGGAAGCAGCCTGTACTTCTGCTGACTTGTTAAATTTTCAGAAGAATTGCCCCTCTTAGGACAGAGCACACTAAGTGATGAATTCATAGCTCCGCACTGCACTTGGATGGCAAGGTTTGTAATACATCCCTCTTTCCCACCAGTCTCCTGCTAGTATCTTTATCAAAAGCCAGACTGCAGCAGAAAATATTTAAAGGGACACTCAAGTGTTTACACTTCCTGAATACATCAGCATATGAATAAAAGCATTTGCTGCGTGCAACTGGAACTATGACTACAGATGCAGGGCTCCCCTAGTCGCACAGCATTCCTGCCACTGATGCAGTTCTTCCCACACAGATAGAAGACAGGGGTTGATGTACAAAATGGATAAATTCACTGCACAAATCTAGTTGCCCTTGCCTCTGGATGCCGGTCACACCTTGCCCTCTGGTCTGTCACTAATCACCTCACCAAGGTGTCTGACACCAGCAAGGTGTGAGGATGGGACATGCTGGGGGTGTGAAGGAGGAAGCCCAGCACAAAAGAAACCTGGAACGTAGATGAAAAACATGAAGGAAAATTTCAGGGGGGGAAAAACAGCAAGGAAATACACTGTGAGGAGGCTGTGCCAAGGTCAGAGCTGGATGGACAGAGCTCCCAGCACAGACACGAGAGCAGGGTAAGATGCCACCAGGCATGCTGTGCACCATGGGTCAAGCCACAGTCAACAAAGGCCAGGGACCATCTGAAGGGACAAATTCTCCCTCCTGCGTGTGCCACAGGAAGAGGGGAGAGGAGGAAGCAGCTCTGCTACCAGCTTCACTCGGGCCTTCCTCTCCCCAGTTGCCACACCTGGCAACCTTCAGTCCTGAAAGACCATTTTGGTAACTGGGAGCACTCTGGAGGTATGGCGGATGACTGAGCACAGGTCCATCAGCCAAGTCTATGTGTGCATACTCCTTAAGTTGAGGAAGTGTCCCGGCAGCTGCTGTGCCTGAGCTGGCTGTAATACGGTCATCTTGAGCAGCAGAGATCCTAACTTAGCACCCAGCAACTGATAAAAGTCACAAAACCAGACAGAACTTAAAAACAACGTAAGTGAGCATGACAAAATGAGTTTGGATAGCGGGATCGCAGTAGGTAGGAAAGATAAGCAATAATGAATCAAAGAAGACTATGTCCATCATGTAATAAAAAGGTTGTGATGAAGTTCAGAAGCAACACACTCTCATAGAAACATTTCTCTTTGTAAGAACAAATATCAATGAAGAAAGCTCACTCACACGAGAGGGTGCTTGAGGCTAAGACCATAGCAGGACTTCTAAGAAGATCAATTCATGATATAATTCAAATATCCATCATTAAAGCACAGAGTGTTTTTACCTCGGCTTCTTTAAGAAATGCAGCTCGTGCCACCTGTCTGCACATGTCAACGCACACACTCTTCTCCTCTCACCAGTAACTTGTAAATCTTGTTGTCCGACTTTAGCTACGTGTAACAGAGGGATATCCAAGAGTTCCGCAAGTTTTGTGATAGCTGGTGGCCACACAGTAGAGTTCCCACCAACCCAAAAGCTGCAGCAGCACCTCACTTGTTCCTAAAACATCAGAGAATGGGCCAGAACAGCTTCAAGTCATAAGTTAATATGGGTTGAAGCTTACATTGGGCAGAAAGAATGTCTTTTGACAAAACCCAGTGATGTGAATCCTTTTCTTTCAGTGCCCAATCTAACTACTGACTGATGGATATGTCTCTCGGAAGGAAGTACAGCCCTCACTGAACTTACGGCATGGGCCACAGTCAGGTCAGAGTACTGCCCCGTTTATTTTTCTTCCAAGGATCTCTGGTTTAATGGCATTAGCTTTTTAAACTTTCTTCCATTTTCCCCTTTCCAGAGGAGCCATTTCAGTACAACGTGCAAACTGCTCCTTTTTGCTGACTTGACCTTTAAGATGTTCACGTGACTAACTTCTAAACCAGGCTGCACGCATGGCTTGCTGAAAGCTTAGCAGCCCCAGGCACTTGCCTCGTCTGGAGAAATTTCCTGAAATTATTGTATCACTGATTTTGTATCATTCCGGAAACCCTGGTTTTGCCTTTGCCGCAAATAAAGACAGAAATTGTCAGATGAGGACGTCTAAAGTTGCATGGCAAGCTCTCTCTTTATCCTGCTAAATAAAAGTAACCTATTTTCAGATATGGCCAGCACAAACTACTAGTGCTGAAATCAGTAAGAATTGTGTATCCTCAGCAGTTCTCAAAAAAGGCTTTGCGGGGGGGGAGAGGCTCCAAACAGGATTTAGGGAAGTCAGCTCCAGAAACCAAGGTTGTTCATTTGGACAATGCTTTTCAGATGTCATTGTTCGCTGGCTTTGTTTTGTCCAAGCATGTTTCTACTTCTATGTTTGGAAAGGTAAGGTTAAAACTTAAAGCCCCTGAAACAGAACAGGTAAAACGAGGGAGATTCACCCTTCAGGCAATGCCCCAGCTCCGCCAAGCCGCTGCCCCTCAGCTGGGCACAGCCCAGCCCCGCCTGCCCCCCTGTCCCCATCCCCAGGGCAGCGCCGGCACCACGCCGGCACCCTTGTGCCATCCTGGCCTTTGTCTTACGGGTCACATGAAGCACCACAGAGAAAATCAGGTCCCAAGAAACCTTAAGGGTAAGGCAGGCACAGGGGCTGCTCCAGGGGAATCTCTACTGGAAACTATGGATGTATTTGGGGACAGAGAAAAGAGAAGGAGAAAACAATATGAAAAATGTACTATCTCATCTGGTTATTCTTCTGTGAAGGGGGAGCATCCCAGAATCTTACAGACCGCAATTTCTCAACTAATAGGGACGCAGGAAAGCAATTAAAAAAAAAATAATTAATGATTCTTATTACTTTCTATTAAATCTTGCCATATCTGCCACAATCACACAAAAAGCATGACTAAGATCAAATATTAAATAAAAATGAAATAAAGCGAGGCAATGTAAGCAAATAAAACAAAGCAATATAAGAGAGGGAAATTGTTTGGATCCCCATGAAATCTTACTTTTCCTGCAGTGACTCTGACAACACTCACGGATGGCTCAGACAACTGCAGCTTGGCCTGTCCCCACAACCCTTGGGCAAACAGCCCACCGTCCAGCTAGGGCTTTTTTTTAATTATGAGCATATTAGCAGTGTAAAACTCACCTAACACACAAACAAATCTATAAGTAATTTCCTTCCTGAGAAGCTGCTTGGCACGTTACTGCTGAAGAATCTTCCCTAGAAGCTTTTGAAACAATCAAAATAATAGAGAGCACCAACATTTCAGTGATTTAGACTGAAATAAAGCAAAGACCATTTCAACTGTAAGAGTTCCTACAGCCTTCGCCTTTCTAACTTTCTGATGTTCTCCCTGATGCTGTTCTGCTGTCTCTGTGAAACAACAGCAAAAGTCAACATATATATCCTTACGATCATGATATATATGAAAGGCCTTCTAATGAGTTTATGGGATTGATTCCAAAGAAATGATGTATTTGGTACTTGGCTTGTCTAAATAATGTATCGTTATTTTTTCCAAAATATTTGCAAATTTTTTTTTTTTTTTTTTGTCCTAATAATACTTGCAGGAAGTACAGACCATGTGTTCTTAGAAAACAGACGTACTCCTGTTGGTCAAGATCATCAGTACCCGAAATGAGCAATATTTTCCCAGGAGATTTATCCTACACTGAAAATCATGTATTTAAACACGTGTGATGTGCATCAAGCATATATTCTCGAGAAAGGTAAATTCTAAATGGTCAGAGAACATGTAAAGGCAGCTGTTTCATGCAATCCTTCCCATACAGTCAGTAATAGATTACAGAAAAGTGAATCAAAATATATGACAGAGAGCTTGGGACTGCACACATACTATTTACAGTTATTTGCTACGGTAACTGAACTCATCGTTCTTATTTAAAAAATAAGGACATCTGTAAAGTGTTCACTTACTCTGCTAAAGCTGTCGTGCCGAAGGGATTATCCTGAATGCTGAAACAGAAACAAGAAAACATCAGCTAAGTCACAGCAAGGCAGGCAGGCTCCCTGTATCCTTCTCGGTCGTAGGAACACATGCACAAACATGGCATTGCGACGCAAGTCTCTGTGTGTCAGCTCCACACGCACGACCGTACCTTCGGCTGCTCTGCACATGCTCATAATCGAGGAACCGCAGGGATTAGTGCTACAACACACAAAGCCCATACAGCAGCGCTTTGAATTAATACAGGGACGCAGGTAGCCTGTGAGGCTCAGGAAGGGATCGTCATTCTTTGATAACTCTAACAGTGCTGCTAATAAAGCCTTGGGTTTACAAACAAGCGTTGGGCATTCTGTCCTTTAAAAGTTTGCTCTACGTAACCGGCTCCTCAAACACGGTTGTTTTTATTACTTAAATAGGGTTGCTCAGCTAAGATCTCTAGATTTTCCTTCTTGTTTAGCGGTCTCTTACACACTCAGCTCATGGCCAAACTCCAGGGGAATCTATGCAAAAAATAACGTTGCAGAAAGGACAGGTCAAGTAGCAAAAGGTTATTAAGCCAACAGCAAGCAATAGATGAAACCGTTCCTGGGAAAGGAATAGGCTGCTGTGCTCCAGCAACAAAATGTTTCAGATCTGATGTAATATATTCAGTAAGGGTCAACTCAGGATACTGTAAACTGCTGGGTTTGAGGCAGCAGTGGAATTCCCCCTCGAACAACACCTCTCAAACCTAATAAATACACTGTTGGATCATCCTGAAATCTTACAGCAGCAGGGGGGAAAAAAAAAAAAAAAAATCTCACTTTTTTTTCCTGTTGGAGTGGGGGAGGAGAAGGCAGGGCAGACACCAGCATCTTATGAGCCCTCCTGTTTGTGACAATGGCACCTCGCAGGTGACAGCACCAAGCAGAGACGTGCAGCATCCTCCTCCCTGCAGCAGCTTGTGCCCCTGCCTGGTGTTGACACAACATTTCCCAGGCAGCAGCCGCAGCCGTGACAACTTCCCTTCTTCCACCAACAGCACTAACAGCGTACCTTACCTTCCCCTCTCCCTAGCCGTCCTGCCTGCTTACACGCACTATTTTGCTCTTTTCTTTCCCATATTTGTGTGTATCTAAATATGTGTCCATTTATATACCTGGGGACCAGAGTATCCCAGCCCGTCTATAGGGCCTTCTGCCCTACAGAGTAGCAGGTTTTCTGAGAGAAGGGTGAACAGAAAAGCTAAATTTAATGGTTAGCATTTAAGTCTTGCCTTAGACCTAAAATTTCAATTTTTTTTCTCCTCCTGTTTCCAGTTTCTTGGGTCTGACCATACAAATCCAAATGTCTTCGTTGTTTTTCTATTTGCAGGAGAGCACCTGAACAAAAGAGATGCTTCTAGCTGTTGTGGCAATCAAAAACTCGATTTGCATGTTCAAAGAGTAGAGGGGGGGGCCACTAAAAAATGTGATGTTAATTTTAATAAATATCTTCCAGAATGCTTAAGTGCTGGGCTCTTAATTTTTAATGGTTAGGCCAGGTTTACAGCCAGCGTTTCAAGTGTGTAACGGAGGAATGACAACTTTTAATGACAAAATCATATTGATAAGTATCACGGCTTGATTAAAGTAGAGACTAAAGAGACACTGGCTATTTATTCCCACTTGCCTATGCACACCCACAGAAGAAAGAGAGCGAACACAGAATGGTCTTGTAAACGTGACTTTTCCATTTCTACACACAAAAGTTAAGGTCAAGCTCTCCGCTGGTTCATGCCCTCTGTAAACACGCTGCAGGGCTTTGGCGCTATTACCAGTAACTGAATATGGTTGAAGATCAGTCTGTAAAACAGAGATGCTTTGGACCGGCACCAGGTTTTAAAAGTCATCACGTTTCCATCGTTTGTCTGAACTTCAGGGCTATGCGGCTGTCGCTAAATCTCTTCTAGGCAAGCACTGTACATTTATTTCAGGGCACTCCCAAACTTCCGTTTGTTTAAAGATGGTGCTTAACTAGTGTTACTGGATAGCTTCTTCTTGTAAGGTTGGGAAATCATCAACAAAAAAACAGATTTAGTGGGAAAGAGAATAGTATTAATAAGTGCATTGGAGCAAAGACCAGCTAAACCCAGGATCCTGTTTCAGAGCTAATCTCCTAATCAGACAGATGAAGCCAGCCTGCTCCTGGGGATGCAGGACCCAGGAGGGGACCTACTGTAGACTCACAATAACTTTACTCTTTTTTTCTCCCAGAAGGAAATAATTTCTCTTTAGGGACAAAAGCTTATTTCACCAAGAACGTTGGTTTGGGCCTATCATCTGACCCCACTTCTCTCCATCTGCTTCCTATCCTCGTGCTCTGGGTGAGGCTGGAGCAGACAAGGAGCCTCTGGCCTTACCCCGCCTCGCAAGGTAGAGCCAAAGATGCTTGAGCCTGCATCTCTGTTTCCCTCTAAGTCTCAAGCACAGGGGCTTAATACTGCGTAATACTGCTGTTACCTCCTTATTTTCAATACTGACATTAAAGTCAATTAGGTCTGTAACGCCGTAAGACATCACCCTTCAACATGCTGAAATTCTCAGCGCCAGATCTATTTCATCACCACATTCAGAGGAAGTGTCAGGTGTTCATCATCCTAAAGCCCCAGTGAAAATAATGGTATGCCTGTGTGTGAGGCAAGCTCTGGATTTCACCACTCAGCAGCAAATATACTTTTAAGGACTTTAGTCGTTAAAATACATCTTTCTGAAATTCTGAAAATAAAGGCTTTTAAATCTGTTTTCTTTCCTATGCTGAACAATTTAAGTGATTCATATTTTTGCAATACCATACATATGGAAAGATACTTTCCCTGTTAAAAAGCTTCCCATTCTCTAGCCTGTTTTGTTCTTACCCTCTTTTGCCAAATGTTGATCAAGCCAACATAAATATCACATGCCTGCTCTCAGCTGACAACAAAAATGTTGAACTCCAAAGCAAACATCTACATATATTATGGAGATACCAGGATTCAGAACTCTGTTGCTGTTCACTTTTGAAAATTTGACTAATATATTGCCTATTTATGGCTGACAAACAGACTGGCACAGAAATTCCATTCTTTATTTGGTTTGTATCGTCAAGAGAATTACTGCAAGGTCAGGAGGAAGATTGAAACGAATCACTTAGGCTCCAGCTCAGGGAGAGGAGAGAGGGGGGAGAGGAGAGGGGAGAGAATGCAGCAATCATTATAGATAAAAAGGCCAGGAAAAAAAAAAAAATAGGAATAATGAAGCTTGTCAAGCTGCAGTTGTCTAAATGTTCACAAACACACACACAGGCCTGCAGACTTTGTGGCAGAAGAGAACCTTTGCCTCAGTTGCGAGAATTTGCTCATCTCAGTAAACGGCTGTGTTCTCTTAAGGGCATTTCTGACTCAGGTAGGTGATGAGGCCTTTTAGTCTTAATTACAGAATAATGAAGAATTTGTATTGGGAAATAAACTGCATGTTGAGAGGGAGAATTACATATTTACAAAGAACTCTAAACTCTCTGAGGTTCTGGGAAAGTTAGCATTTCTGCATTTAATATCTACTGTTTAATGACAAATTCGGTGCAAACCTATAGGGTGTGATTAGCATTTATTGGAAGACTGTTTTCTTCATTATTATTTGTTATTCCACAGAGTCCAAAGTGCTTGTGCTGCAGTTGCTGCATCATTTTGCACTATGGTTCGGCCATAAAAGGGACCTGCACTAGGCACCGTGGAGGGACGAGAGGGACACGGCCTGACACACACTGTGCGCGAGGAGGAGCCCCA
The DNA here is from genome assembly GCF_003259725.1 of Athene cunicularia. Lineage (NCBI taxonomy): Eukaryota > Metazoa > Chordata > Aves > Strigiformes > Strigidae > Athene > Athene cunicularia. Next base: position 3,317,366 of record NW_020799106.1, read on the forward strand.
GGCGACTTCCCTCCACTTCTGGAAACAAGTTACTCATGTTCCACTACCCAAATAAAGGGAAAGTTGGAATGATCTCCCCCCTACGGCCTCTCTGGATGAAGTCAAGTCATCCCTGCCAGAACCAGCTGAGTTCAGAGACTCATAAAATATCAAGCAGATTTGTTTGCCTTGGAGTACGTGTGTTCCTGCCAAGTAGCAATACCCTGAAGTGCTCCAACAGTCCTTCCTCTCCCTCTCAGATCGCACCAACAAGGAGACACACTCACTCCTACCTGTATGAGTACACGGCATATGTTTTCACGGATAAAACCCATTCAGCTCCGCCAAGGAGCAGATTAAATATGCTTGCTTGTCAGGTCACACTGCTACGTCTGAGGTCACGCTTCCGACAGAACACTTTTATTTAACCAGAAAACAGACTGAGGGATCCTGCAGTAACTCGTCTCTGCCTTCAGCAAGTCCGTTCCCTTCCAACACACAGGGCTTCCTTCTGGGGTAAGAGCAGGGGTCACTCTGCAGCTGGATGTTAGCGCTGTGGATCCTTCCAGTGCCTTGCCCTTTCTTCAAAAAGAATCCTGCAGGACACTTTTGCTCTTTTCCAATCAGCAAGTCATAAACCAAGGAGCTGCCATGTGAGAGAGAAGTCACATGCCCCTCTCCTGTAGTGATAAATACTGAATGCTACACTCCGCGGCTCAAAATACTCCTGTGTTCACTGATTCGCTTTCTTGATGTGCAGTCTGCCTTTTCATGGGTAACGTGATTCTCAGAGACATCAGAAAACATCTTAAGACAAATTAAACTAAAATACAGCAATTACATATAGGAGCCAGTTGGTGAGCTCAATCCCCTTTCTACATCTTTGATTTCCTCCGTGACCTAATTAGCACATTGTCTGAGCGAATGGACCTGGGGGGAAAAAAGAATTCAGCTGATCTTGCTGTACGGCTCAAAATGCGCAGACAAGCTCATGCAGGAAGAGACTCGAGCTGAGCGTAGGTGCAAGATACAGTTGTCATAATCCAATCCAGGGCAATTCCATAAGGCGTGGATATGTTGGGTTAGATAAGACTGTGCAACTGCACAGACCTTCAGGGTTATATTTTCCGAAGATATTTCAGCGAGCGATCTAAATGCACATACCTCCTTACTCAAGCCTTCTAAGCAGTATGAATGCCGTACACGTTCCCACAGTACACCCAAGTTTGCACTGCGAGAGGCATATCTACCCCGTAGCCATAATTCTGGCAGATCCCTGTGCTTTTAAAAGGAAAAATATGGGACTGCACAATTCTGAGCAGATTGGAAATTCTGATTCGTGAAGCACTTCAGTCCCATCACTTGGATTACACTTCTGCAGCTCAGGTACACACACCTGAACTGGCACTGACCCTGCCAATGGGGAAACTCCCCAAGAACAGTGATAATCACTGGGGCTAGACCCCACACTAAGCTCCCTGCTGGAAGGCTACACCACTACTGGTGCCCTGGTTAACTGGCATAAACCTACATCATATAGGTCTGCTGATTTAAGTGTGCTAAACTGGAAATACAGAACTGCGCCTCTAATTTTGTTATTAGAGAACAAGATGCTTCATGAAGTGCCATCAGCTCTGCTGAAAATCTCTTAAAGATGCCCAAGAATCATTATCCAGCACGCACTAGGCTGCACGATAAACCCGACTGTACCCATCAAACCGGTGCTAGTGACTGAGCCATCACAGGCATTAAAACTTGTTTGACTGCAGTCATCCACTGCAGAGAATTTAATACTGCCACAGGTGACAAAAATATTTCCAGCAGGTTTACATCGAAGTTGGGCTAGACTCAACACAGCACTAATTCAAACCCAGTTTTTCTCCTGAGCATTGCAAGATGGAGAAAAATACACACACACACACACACACACACACACACACACACACACACACCCACCCTTATACCCCTAATTCTACTGAGGTGCCCAGAATGCTTCAGCAGATCACTACACCCAAAAGTATACATTCATATTTAAGAAGCCTTGATCTTCACCACTTCTTACTTAAGAAAACATCAGAGTTGCAAGAATGACCTCTCTGACTCGATTTATCTGTCTGATGTGTCTGCAAGCTCACCATGTTCCCTTTGCTTCCGATAGCAGGGAGAGAAAAGTCAAATAAAGGCAAAAACATTGGAAAAAAATAATACTTCTTCCACAGAGCACAGCCTGTGTGGAGGATGTGTTTAGATCATGGCAGCAGTGGGGTTTTTTGTTTCGTTTTGGTGGCGGTGGCTTTTCAAAACTGCGTTGCCTCTTTTTTTTTTGGCTGAGCTATCTATTAGCGCAGGAATGGTGCGGTCCTGTTCCTCCTTCAGACTCCCAGTCTGGTTATTCTAGAGGCCTACTAAAACCGATGGAGAACATGAACAGTATTAATCAGTATTACATATCAGAAAGTTATTAAACAGAATTAGCATCTTGTGAACATCAAAATTAATGAAAGACAGAAATAGGCAGTTCCATACTTTGTGTTTCTTTGTCTGAAGACAATCACAACTAGACAGCTCAGCCAGGAATAGATTTCACTCTCAAACATTCAAGAACGTCCTTTTCTTCCTAGTGCAGATTTTGCTCAACAATTTGAATGTGATCATACAGGTAGAGGCCAGACTGTAATTTCTGAGCAAGAATGCCTAAATAACACTCAAATGTATAGATTTCCCAGTATTTTTCCAATAAAAAAATTAAATGAAAAGGTGAACTCCAGCTAAACCACTTTCTCAAAAAGTTGAGTATTTGAAAGTAAAGGGAAAACCAAGCAAAGAGCCGCTCATACATTCAAAAAACATTAATGCCTTTTTCTGTTGGGTCTGTGGGTGAGTGGAGCCAAAGAATTTGGTTCCTGTTAAGCCTCGACACTAGAAAGACCTATGTGAGATATGTCTGAAGGTACCTCATGGTTCTTGGCTCTTTCTCGGGGAGATGACTGTTGCTATCTAGAGCAATGCTGATTTTGATGGCTAATCTACTTGTTTTCTGAAAGCAAAAGATAAGCAAGAAAGCACATGGTTGGGTTTTGTTTGTTTTTGTTTTTGTTTTTTTTTCCCCTCACATTTCCCTTTGCAGAGCTCTTTCCTCACCACCTGGGAATCTAATTGTGTAACCTGAGTGCACATGCACACACACGCGCGTGTATAAACATGCTTATATTTCCTCCAAACATCTATTCCCAGAGCCATAAACCTGAAAGAATTCAGTATTTGCCTTTTCCCCACAGCTGTCTGTAGGGTTATACTTACTTACGAGGTACTTGGCAAGTCCTGCTCGCTATCCTCCCCCATGTAACTAGCAGAGCAGTGCACGCTACCTCGCTTCACCTGTAGCTTCATCTTCCCAGCAGCACAGAAGCCAGAATGATCTAAAACAAAATCTCTACAGGTGTAGAAGTCACATTACAAAACCAACTTACAGCAACTCCTGCCTAACATCAGAGCTTATTCTCAGCGATTTATAGGTCAACCCACCACACCTCTTTAATTAGCATTATCAAGGAGCTCCATTACATCAGCATTTATGTGTTTATGGCCGCCATCAGCAATTATGTGTTTTTCAAAGGGCACCTGGCCTCCTCCCCAAGGATGTCCAGTGCACCACCCGGCCACCACTGATTAGTCCCATAGATGTCTGAGGCACCGTTCAGGTAACGTTAAAAACAGATTCACACTGAATGCCCTCTAAGCCTCTTTCCAGTTTACAAAACCTGTGTGTGTGTGTCTGTCTGTGCTCCGACTACAACCAGAAAACACCCAGAGGCCGCTCTCAGGGGGCTGGGCAGCCCTACTGGAGGTCCATGCAAAGCTGTGCTAGTTCACACCGCCCAAAGGTTGCCCGCGATGTTTATTAGCCAAGCAGGGCTGATCCCTTCGATCTGATGTGCCTGAATACGTTTTTGGGTATAAAGCCAGACAGACCCTTCAAGTCCTTGAATATTTATTTTTCATAGCTTGCTTCCTACTTCTTCTTTTTCTTGCCCTGCAGGACAATCGAACTGGTACACACACACATTACGAGGTATTAATGTACAAACTAATCAGAGATATAAAACATAAAACTGCACCATTATATGCCACAACTTCAACATGAACTACTTTCTATTTACGAATCTAGATCGTATTCAAAGAATGCTGAATAGCCATTCCTATTTGTGAATCACAGGGAACACAGGACCTAATTTCTTTACGAAACTGAGGAAATATCCACATAATCACACACCATCTGTACTCCTGGCTTTTTATTCTCCTGCCGCACTGCGTACTGCTTAAGTGTTTGTGTTTTTATCTTTTGAGCTGGCTTGGTTCCCTTGCTATCCTGAGACAGCACTGAGCTCAAGCACGTCCGCAGACGTGCCCTGTACCAGGACCACCAGGACATCTCCATTTCCTAGGGAATGACGTTTCTTGCCCCAAATACCAAGATCTGAGCTCTGACATAGCCAGACCACAGGTGATCTACCACCAACGGCACAACGGAAAGGTCCTTACAACAGCCTAAGGTTTTCATGGGGCCAAGCTTTGTGGCTCTTTCCAATTCCTAGGGGGAGGTCTTCTTCCAAGGACCAGGGCAAATCTCACTTAATGAGACTTGGCAATAGAGCTGTCTGTTCATTCTGACATAGAATTAGTTCACTAAACTGCTGTAGCACACACAGGGAACAGTCAGTCCTTCCGTTATAAAATGCATCCCATATTCCTTTTTTCCACTGGATATTTATTTTAATATGTTCCCATCTCAGGTTAGCAACAGTTTTTAAGTCTCAAAAAGAATTTGAAGGCAAGAATTCTTTCTGGGATGACCTTGTGAAGCTTTATAACCACCGATGACACTCAACAAATGTCCTTTTCTCTCATAAATTTTGTCCCAGTGAAAACTGTCTGTGCCTCAAGTATTTCCTCGATTGATCTGTTGAAAGGAAGGAGAAGCCTATGGGAAAGACGTTTATGCAGGAAGCAGCTTTACCACTTCGCTATCTATTGCGGTAGCTTTTGTTACAAAAGGGCAGTGAAAATTACTTTTCCCTTTTAAATCCTTTGTTGTAAAGCACATCGAGTGCTCTTCATGACATCATCACATTTTCTAATACAAATTGTCTGTCCCCCGACCTCTTTGATAAACTAGAGAAAATTGGTTTTGGTTTTACATTATTCAGCAGAGGAGTAAAAATAAGAAAGATGTTTTCATTCTAATTTTAATAATATTTTTCATTTAGTAGTCATGCAGCACCAATCAGCAAGACACCAGTCATGGAAGAAACCTTTATTTCTAGGTGAGCTATCCATTTTTTCAGAGAATTAGAGTCTTTACAATAATTCCCAGAAGCAGATCCAATGAAAATAATAAATAATCCATGAAACTCTGACTGTAATATCTTTTTTTTTTTTTGGTAAAGATTACAAGGAAATGACATCGTGCCTTTATATTAACAAAAGTGCTGACAGTACTTACTAAAAAAGAGCAATTAACATTGCAGTCTAAATGTGGGCATATTCAGGAATATTCAGAGCCACCGTAACTTCCCTCTCTTTGCTGATGCTTGAAGAACTACAGCCTGCATTTTCTAACCCAAATCCAGGCTCCCAAACCCACATTTAAGCACCTACACAGTTTCAGACTAATTTTAGGTAGCCACCAAACCGAAAACATTTGGCCAGTATATATTATGCTAATTTTGTGACTGGAATGTTGGTTGTAAAGGCTCTGGGATTATGCCTAACACTACAGCTGTGTTGATGCACGCTCACTACAAAGATAGAAGGAAAAAACCCAACACATCCAAACCCAGCTTCAACAGTTATTAAGCCACCAACCCAGTTGCCATCTCAGGATATATTTGTGCCACCGCATCCTTTCTTGGTTTTTTTGTTCTTCACAAATCGTCTCCGTTCTGTATAACTATCCCAAAGCTCCTGGCTCAGCCACTGTAGGTGGCCAAAGGGCTAATGTAAACCAGGATGACTATTAATATCTCCTAACCCCCCCCGAAATGGTGCCAATCATGGATTGATAGATCTTTTACTTGTTTGTCTCTCTCCGTGACTCAACACTCGGCATATTCCATTGGGTTTTTTTACGGAACTCAAGTGTACTCAAGTGTTTTGAAAGAATGGGCCAAATAATGACATTGTAAACCACCCAACACAAAAAGGTATTCAGCACGGCATCAGGCAGAGTAGGGAAAAGCCATTCTCCAAAGCAGTAATAGTTCTTAATACAGCATTACTCATAGCTGCATGGAGGAACAGGAAAACAAGATAATCTATAGCTACCAAAAAGTAAGCATGACTCAATTTGAGTGACTCACGGTTGTGACTAACCTGTTTAATAACTCTCTTTTAAGAAAAGTCAGCCTTTAAATAATTTGTGCGTGTTCTTTCTCAATTGCCTTGCGTTCCATAATTTTAAAATGATTACCAAAGCACAATCACAGTCGAGATCTAAGCAAATCACAATGATATATAAACGTTGTCTTCAAGCTTTAAATAAAACATGTAGTAAGTGTTAGGAGAGTGCATTTGTCTAGAATCTAGCAGATCATTTCTTAGCCGAACATAAGGCAAATCGAACTGAATGCCAAACGGGATGGATGGAGGGTTGAGTCATGCTGCTATCGGGTGCCTGCACCCTGCCTGCAGGTGCTCTACAACTCACTGCTCAGTTGCATTGGAGTTTTGTGCAGTGAATTTCAAGCAGAATGAAAAAAGTAGCTGAGTCCTCTCTCAGAAGCAAACGCAGCTGAGGACAGGAGCAGCACTGCTTTTGAGGAGAGCTTGAGGAACTGTCATCTTCTGGCAGAGAGCATTTTGCATTTTTAAATCAATAGGGATATTAAATCTATAAAAGAGAAGAAAGTTTAGAATTAATTCATTACTACCCCACTCTTCAATACAGAGTAAACATTCTTCCTCATACTGTGTTAAAATGAATCCCTGATCTTTGAAAACGTTTATAAAATCCTAACTGCTGTTTGCACCTGTGATGCAGAGTAGGAAAATGAATTTATTACTGGTTCATTTTTACAAATAGTCATATGCCAAACAGCAAGTAGGCAGGAGAAAAGGAACCAAATGAAACCTGTCCTCCAAGCGCATCGCCAAAGAAAGCTTTTTAATTTCAACTCTGACCACAGTGTCCTGCCAGCCTTTGCAGCAAATGATGTTTATATCCCCCCAGTGCAGCCAGCACTAACTGAGAAGGCTGAGGAATCAGCTGAAAAGACAGACTGAAATTGCCCATTGTAGGGTGCTGTAACTCACACGCTATTCTGCTCTGTCACTGGGCCAATCTATAGAGGTACCACGTTTCAAAATTACATCTAAAACTACACATACAATAAATCATCCACGTAGCATTCCTCAAGAGTCCCTAAGCAGGTTTACCTGACATTGCCACTAATGGAAAAGAGGATTAACGGACTAATAACAATTATTTATTACCTTCCCCTTGACTGTAGAAATCCCAGTTGCTTTCCCCAGGTTGTTGCTAAAGGCCTTGATCTGAATCCCTACTTACAGCTTTAGGTGGGAGAAGCGTGAGAATGGGAACAAAAGGTTTGTGTTGTCACTTGGGGGATCAGGCAGTAAACAAGGACAAACTAAATTTAATCTACACCTAGGAATTGATTGATTGATTGATTGATTGATTGATTGATTGATTGATTGATTAACAACTGCTGTAGACCAGTCAAGCATCTCTCTCCCACTGAGAGAAAATTTCCAGGTAATTTATCAGAAAATGTTTACTTATGTGTGCTGATGAACTCCTGAGTCTCCAACCGCCCTCATCATCCTCACTTCCTTGGTTGAGTGCTGTAACACTTTTCAACACATCTGAAACTATTTCATACTAAAAATATGATAAACTGATTACAATTAACGCAGCAGTCATTGTGATAAACCATCTAACACACCTTCAGGAGTTTCATCTTATGCATCAAAGCTGCAGAGACTCTGTAAATAATAAATATGCCAGTGTAGACGTATTCAGGCTCTTGCCCAAATACCTTTTGGCTCACAGCAAAGTAAGACTATAAAGCATTTCCTCAGTTTATTTTTAGGAGGTGGTCATTTCATTTTCTGGGAAAAATTACATTATGCAAAAACTATATTATGCAACCCTACATTTCATTAATATTTTGTTTGCTGGCAGTAGCCTGTTCTAATTTTCAAAATCCATTACGAATGTAGGGAATGATGCCCATGAAAAGGGTGAGTCACAACACTGCTGCCACTTGAAAGGAATAATCATCGACTTTTTTCAGAATGTCCTCTGATCCGTGCAAAAAATAACTTTCCACTTTAACAGGAAAACTTTGAGAAATGGTAAAACTGGAAACACGTGTCTCAGATGTAGTCTTGAAAAATAGCGACATTCCCCCATACTGTTTAAAAGAAGTCCTAATGAAATTAAATTATTAGTAGTCGCAATTTGATTACACATCAATACAAAGCGCACAACTAGAATAACGTCAGGACATCCTCCCTCCCATGGCAGGGAAATTACATACAGAGTATTACAGACATACAAAAGAATTAGCAAGAATTTCAGAGAGATATTGAGGAATTCCTGCAATTAAATATTTTAAGGAAATAACCTCAAGCCTCATATATCAGACCACCACCTGGTTCTTCCATAAGTCATAGGGAGGCCAACAGCCAGTCTGCTTCCAACTTAGGACCATTGCCATCAATTTAAAGGGTCATTATAGCACTGATGTAGAGAGCACAACCCGTTTCTCGGTGCAGAGCAGCCACCTAAGCCATGAAACATCCTGAGAATCTTAAGAATCACATAGTTCTGTAACTCAAACCATCAGCCAGCCATCCCTGTTTCTATATATGCTTTCCAGAGTGTGCGGTTTTCAGAATATAATTTTTGCTATTGCTTGGGTGAACAAAACGTATTACTTAGCAGGAATTGTAAGTTTAAAAACCACCCCACGATTCTGAGAATCTGAAAACCTGTCGTTAATCTGGTAAAGCATTCTTGTAAATCCATTTCAGATACAGACACAGGCAACATCTGCGTAACAAAGTACCTTCCTACTATCACTCACACAAACACAAATTAGAAATATATATGCATTATTTGAATGTTTTCATATTATTTACTTTGAACTCTTGTTAAGATGACTTTACGAAATCCCTAGACATTGAATATGAGTTCAGATATCCCTTTCCAATTGCTGTTCAAAGCAACATCAAAACTGAAAAGGTCTGGAGTCATAAACAGAGAGATGAAAAAAGCGTTGCTGCTTCCTTAAAGATCAGTCTAAGAGAAAGGAAGGGGACAAAAAAAAAAGTTATTGCCTGGCTGGGCTGTGCTGATGCTCTCGGGTTTACTAAGTCAGTAACACGCTAAAGCCCCGTGTTCCACCCACCACGTATGCTAAAAGGCTTTTGCCTTGTGGGATCAAAACCAGATTCAGGGCAAGGTAAAAAAAAAAAAAGGGAGAAATGGCTCTTATGCCTAAAAAAATTAAACGTTAATTCATTGTTGGGGGTGAGGAGAAATAAAACCTCTCAAAAGATTGCAAAGGGTAGAAGTATCCTCAGTTCATGGTTGTTGAGAAGGCTGACAACCTGAATTGGGGGGTGGGAAGACGCACTGAAACAAAACAGAGCGGGGAATCGGTCTCATGGTGAACTTGAGAAGACAAAGAATTGAAAGACAATCGTGATAAATTTCCCATGAGCACAGAAAGAATTAACTATGATAACAGAAATATTAGACTGGAAGAAAAAGCACTGATAAGAGCCACGGTAATTTGTCTTTCCTGTATTTATAGACACACACAAATCCCCCTCCCGTTGTTTTTGGTTGTCGGTTTTGGTTTGTTTTGTTTTGTTGGTTTTTTTTTTTTCCCCAAATCTGTAATAACGACCCTGCAAACAGAACTGTTTTGATGAGACATCTTGCGAGTGACCTGTTCTTACTGTGAGTTGTAGAGACACTCCTGCTTGACATCCTTTCCGGCTGCCTCCAAAACCAGGCTGTATGATCTCTGAGAATCGGAAAATCTTAATTAATCCGGGGCAGAGGTTTGGGTTGGTAACTGTACTTGCTTTATTTTGCCATTTCATTCAAAAAAAAATGTAGATGTTACACTTTTTTATTGAATTAATGCTTAGAAATACACATGGCCATAGACAGCCATCTGCTAATTCTAGCCATGAAATCAAGCCCAGTGACTTCTTTAACCCGAGCACCCCAGATCGTTAGGACTCAATGTTTATGAAATACAGTAACATATGCAAACAGGAAAACACAATCTGCATTTCTCCTTTGTTTACATATTCATTAAACTGGATTTTGGCTTGTGCAAATGATCAGTTGGTTGCATAAGTATGAGCACAATACTTATTTGCATTAAATCATGATAAAACTGATGCAAATTATGTGGGAAACAGACTTCTCAGGTGCCTGTTTTGATCTTCTGGCCGTTTGCTAATACTCTGGGTTTTAGAATATTCAATGGAGTACAGTTTATACCTTAACCTCTGTGAGTTTGGAACAATTAGAAATAATTGCAGAACTGACTGATAAGAACTTGGATTAAAATTAAAATTACCAAAAAATTAAAAAGAATATTTTTGCACCCATTTTCCTTTCTAGATGTGATAAAGATAATTTGAAAAAGAAAAGAAAAGAAAAGAAAAGAAAAGAAAAGAAAAGAAAAGAAAAGAAAAGAAAAGAAAAGAAAAGAAAAGAAAAGAAAAGAAAAGAAGAAAAGAAAAGAAAAGAAAAGAAAAGAAAAGAAAAGAAAAGAAAAGAAAAGAAAAGAAGAAAAAAGTTTTCATTTATTACCAGAATTATACAAACCTTTTTTAATATGCAACTACCTCAGATGGTACAAGGTTTATACTTTGATTTATATCAGCCACAGACAGATTTACATTTTAATTCTTCCTCTCCTGTCGCTAGCCCTAATTTGCAGATGTTGTGCACATAGGCTTTCACTCTGAAACAGAAGCAGAAATTCTGGCACCTTCAATGTTTGGAAGACATTCATATCTGCAGTGACAGAGACTAAACAGATAGGACAGACGGGCAGATGAGACTGGGAGACGGAAATCAGTTAGGACTTGCTGTCACCTAAGTACTAATTTATTTGGAAGCGAGGATATTTCCAACAGTGCAGCATGAAAGAGTCATTGTCTCTAGTCAGAATCCTTCTGTCCAGCTGGATTCAAATATTCCAGCAACATTTCTTAATGGATTTTTTTTTTAAATGTTTGGTTTTTGTCAAATGCTAACGTGTGAAATCAGAATATGCCCAGCTAATTTAATACTGTGCCTAAGAGCAACCCTTGTATGGGTTTCTAGAACTAAACTAAAACCACACTCGGTCAGAACTTCATCAGTTAGTCATCAGTGACAAACTGATGAAAAAAGAAGTGAAAAGTACCAACACAGTACCTATTTTTATCCAAAATAAAACATTTCCATTTGCAGATTTTCTTAAAAGGAAAAAAAAAAAAAAAAGTCTCATACGGTGACTTAGACAGAAAAAGCATGGAAAGAGATGCTTACACTCTCCCCAGCCTAGCCTTCTTTTCTCAGTCTCTCAACCTCCTACCAGTCCCATAATTTGTGCACACATGCTAGCAGGAATCACAGTTCCTGGAGTGTGAACACAAACTTCAGCTGTTCATCTTCAAACAACTTGCCTCAAACTGTGGGCTACAGAGAATTAATCTCCCCTGACCTCTCCTGTTAAACTGTTCCAGTTTGTACCATGACTCAAGACAAGGGCAGGTTTAAGACTCCGGATGCCTCTCTTAGTTTAGTGACACCCAATTGCCCACATGAATCCCATTCCTCAAACTTAAGCATTATAGAAATATATTAATGAACTTTAAAAAGAAAAATTACTTGGAAGGTTAGGGACTAAAATTGTCACCAAACGCAATCTGCATGAAACTGCACTTTTTAGTCAGTGTAATATTCTATTTGTAAGGCACGGTAAAGCTCTGACTAAAATATACATTGCTGAAGAGAAACACAGCCATGTCAACCTCTGGCTGGGGATTACCTAAAACTGATTCAAACATCCGAGCACTAATTCCGTCGCACTTGAGCCATAATGCCAACCAACGGGAAAGAGCCATTCTGCTTTCTGAATGCATCCTCACATACGACCACGTTCAAGAAATGTATTAATCACTCGAGGATGTCATACCCTGAGCTCCTGTCCTAGTCTTACCACACCAGTGAAACAAGTAGATACTCTTCTGGAGCATGAGGATATCAAAGATATAAATAGATATACCAACCTTTTTCCACAGCAACTTTGACAGACAAAACGAAAAGCCCGGTGCCATTCAACAGAGATCCTACCAAAGCAGCCAGGGCCTTCTTTCAGCAGGCTGTTAAACAGATATTTGTACAGTATTTTGCAGAGAAATCCTAGATTACGGATTTTCATCTGGGCCAAGTCTTTTATGTAGAGCAGTGTGACATAGAAAGAAGTCGGAAGTTTGGTTTTAAGTTCACTGCGCGTCCAAAGAACGGACTGTCACAAAAATACACAGGTACATAGATACATCCAGTTCTTGTTTCTAATATTCACCATTAAAGGCGTCAGAGATTTAAAACCGGCACCAGAACTCAGATATTTCAGTGGCACTGGGATTAATATTCTTCCCACTTGCGATAAATTTCAGGACCAACATGATTTCACAGGTAATGGTATCATTAGAATACTAATAGTTCCCAGATGCATCAAACAGAACAGTGGGCATAAAGCTGGTTTAAGGTCAAATCCAGCATACTGAAATTTTCTATTCTGAAATAGAAGGACCATAAAGTGAGAGCTAACTCAGAATGGAAGTTTAGTTTTGACTGACACGAATCAGAAGTGTCGGTTAATGAATTATTCCCAGTGAATTAAATGAATGAGGTGTTCTTCCTGCCTGGTGTACTGTAGGCACTTTCACTTAATATTTCACATCAGATGGATGAATCCCATGTGTCTTGATTTTCCCTTGTGGAAAACCTTGACTCATCTTCCCAGCCAGTACTAAAAGAGCGTAACACTCTTACAATCAACAAGCACAGAGAAACATATAAAACTGATATGCTTATCGACAGATGTAAATATTTTTAACTGAATATTTATTTAAAAAAAGGTGAAAAGTTCCAACAAACTGTGCCCGATTACCCCTCCGGTGGGACGTGACAAGGTGACAGGATCTGTCACCTAATCCCGCGTGGCCTCGAACCACCTGCAGACCAGCTGACACTGTTCAGGTACCCAAAAGCTATGCGTGTCTTCGCATACAACAGTCACATCCCTTGTAGCTGAACTCCTTGTACACCCCTTGGCTCTGACGTGCCCGGCATACTCCAGGCTACCGGATGCTGCAATGCAGACTTGTTTTGCCTGGCTAGATGTTCTCTGGGAAATTGATCCAGGTAATTCACGGCCACTACACTGTCAGAGCATCATAAACTACTTTCTCAAGTCCTAGCGATGGGCTCCATTAATTTATTGAAACACAAATTTCACATTAGATTTTTGATCTGTTATTTTGACAAATCCACTAATGCTCAGACAGATCATTTTCACCAAGCATACATTATTTTCTGCTAGGGTACAGTATATATTCTCTTCTGAATTACAGAAAGCCTCTGTGCAAACTAATGATGTATTACCCCCCGTGATACCGTTATGCACAATAAATAGTCCCAGAGTCCCTAAATTAATCTGCATGATGTGCTTCAGAAGCAGAATTTGCTCGTATTTCTTTAAGTGAAATATAGCTGGAAGCCAAGTGGTTCAAACAGAGCTCATTTGGTTAACTTTAAGCAAAAGGAATGTCTATTTCCTTTTGTTCTTCACTTCCATATTTTAAACTAATCTAGGAGGTCTGAATCACCCTATTTTACCTGCAGTTCAAACCTCACAAATAAGCACATCACGAAAGCTAAGGAGCTATGACAGATGACAAAAAGCACTGTATAATTGAAGACAAAGAAGAGAGAGACAAATTGTTTAAGTGCTGAAATAAATCGTTCAAGGATGTTGCTCCATTTCCATCTCCGGTGTAGAGATCAGGTTAAGACAAATGTCTGTAAGGAATGTTTTAAGTGGAGTTTACCTTGCCTTCGGGCGAAAGTATGGATTAGGTGATCTCCCGAGGTTTCCTTTCGGAACTGTGAGTCTACAAATAGAGTAGCATTAATCCCCGCCTGTCTTTGGAGTAGCCTGCGTGGTCCTTGTCTCTCTCAGGGTGACACTCAAGAACTGCAGCTACTATAGCAACATCACAGAGCTACTTCACCTCCTTCTACAGGGCAAAACGACGACAATCAGTAATAGTTCTGAGACTTGCTAGAACACGTGCTTTTTTTTTTTTTTTTTTTTTTTTTTTAAGACAAAGTATTTGAAAGGATTTCAAGCAACGGGCTTTCTAGTTGGCTGGCAAAACCTTTACAGATCGTCTGGTAAGAAGGAAAAAACAATGTAGTGCCAGAGTTCAAGGAGTTGTGAGGTTGAGAGCTGCTTGAAGGGAATGAAGACTAAGGGAAGGCCGCCTGCACCTGTAGGTTCCTGGCACTGCCCCAAGACCATATGTGCAAAACCCTGTGGGAAGGAGAGTTTCACCCATTCAATGGATTAAGCATTTTTCTCTGTTCTGCTGTGGTGCACTTATACTTCTGTTCTTCTCAAAAGCCTGTCGCCATTCAAAACAGCTACTACAACTGAAAATAGCGCTTTCCATCTTCACGTTTCCTTAGTAGGAGCTAAAGGACGGTAATAACTGCATGAAAGCCAGGCATCCATTTTTATCAGCTCCTCAGTGCCCAGCATCTCCAGGTCAGGAACAGGTTTTCAATTTCTTTTTTGGCATCCACAGCAGACCTGTTTCAGGAACACACAGTTCTGTGTGAGCAAGAAATCCAGAAATACAGGCAGTGTCTCTGCAGAGCATGCAGACAGAAACTGATACTGTAATCCTTGTGCATTAAAAAAAAAAAAAAAAAAAAAAAATTCTTACCCTGAGATTAGTCATTCAATTATACCTAAAGTGTAGCTTGAAACGTAACAGGCAAACTGCAGGAGAAAGCATTTCCAGAGTTCAATTTTTCTTCTGTCACAATGACACGTCAAACTAAATGACAGCTGATATTACAGAAAAATAACCTGACGTATTGAGAGAAGTAAACAAAAGAAGTACTTGCATTTTATCCTTCTGGCTTTAAAGTGAGCACTTGACTGAACCATTATGAACTGTCATAACAGAACAGTAGTCTGTATTTCCTTTGCGTTACCAGATTTTCGTTTCTGTTTGTAAGAGCTGATTAGTCCCAAATGCTGAAGGAAGAAGAGAACAGCACATGCTGCATTAAGGAAAGTTTCGCCGTGCTTCAGACTGGGCAACGCAGCTTTGTCAAAAAAAACAGCGGCTGCTTTGTCAAAAAAATAAACGCAAAATCTATCGCGAATTTCATGTTTCGTTAACGTATTTTATTGGTTTACACACATTCATACTCAGGTCAGCTGATTCCCTAGAATTTCAAAGCTTTCTAAAACTTCTTGGAAAAAAAAATATTTTTTTTTTTGTCAGTAGACTTGATGACACGATTTAAGTCCCTGTGATCTGTGATAGTGGCTCTCACATCTGGACAGCCACTATTACTATAAATGTAATTTTTTTGACCCTTTTCTGCCTTTTTTACAGTCAAAATGTTATTACTATGAAGTATTCTGGTTATATTCTCTACTTGTCTTTTTAAGGCACTAATTAAAACGAAAAATATTTGATTTTGTAGCAAGCAATTTACGAACAAGGTCAATCAAACTACTATTATTTCAAAATCTGGTAAACTCTTGGGAGTATTTTGCTGTTGACAGTGCACAGCTTGGTTTTCAGGAATACTTATCACACCTGAGGAGATACGTACAAAGTAGAATATACACTTCAGAAAAGGAAGATGACATTCCAACAGACAATAATCTAAAGCAAGTCTTTCAATAACATGAAATAAAATAGCTAAAAGCAGAATGTCAAATAAAGAACCGAATGCAAGTTCCTGTGATTCTGCAAGAAAGTGACTAAAATTACTGTTCTGGAACTTCATCTCAGTATCTTTGGCACCTTATTGAACAGGAAAAAAAAGAAAAACAAAAAGATTCCTTTATATATACGTACACACAGAGATACACTTCTGTGTTTCTTATATATATTCCCCCTGCTTTTTTAACCCCACTGATGAAGCAGAACTTCAGAGTTCTGCTCTGCTCAGTTATTCCCTAACTTTTCATTAAAAGAGATCATGATCACAAGACCTGTGTTACATCGTTGCAGTTGGAATAAAGCACATTTCTTATTGAGTTTTGCATCACTGGAGCACGTAAAGGACTTCAGGATAAAAAGTTATGCCAGCAATGTATACCTTTAGGAACAAAGAGCTTCACAGCAGCTTGGCATAAAATTTTAGCAGCTCGTAAGCGAGTTAGATGTTCAGATCTATTGATCTATCATTGAGATGATTTTGGCTCCTAAATACCTCTGTCACTTTTTACAGCAGCGCTTTGGAAAAAAAAAATGCAAGAAATCACCTTCTAGAACCTGTCACCATGCATGCCAGAGCCCTAACTCATCCTGAGAGCAAACACCATCACCAGCACCAAACCCCTATGCTCCAGACTAAACGGTAGCACCACCAGTATTCCCACTGGAAAGGTCAAGGGCTCAGCGTATCAGAGCTCTCACTGCCCAGCTCACCCCTGGAAGGGCTGAAACACAGCAAACCAGCGTGTGCCGTTCTCTTCTTCTTCCAGCATTTGAGACTAAACAGCTCTTACAAACAGGAATGAAAAATGTAGTAACACAAAGGAAACATACCTCACAAGTTACAACATCTGGCAGGTCATCACGTTCTCTGTAAAAAAAAGACTTCATGCACACTGAAGAAAATAAGATCTCAAAGAGGTCACCAATGCCTTT
The DNA here is from genome assembly GCF_003259725.1 of Athene cunicularia. Lineage (NCBI taxonomy): Eukaryota > Metazoa > Chordata > Aves > Strigiformes > Strigidae > Athene > Athene cunicularia. The sequence goes on from NW_020799106.1 coordinate 3,334,355, forward strand.
TTGGTACATTCAGAGCTTGAAAAGCTCTTTAGGCACAAGGCAAGATGTTTCTAGCTGCCTGTGTTTGATAACATCTGCAGAAACACTGCGCTGCTGATCGGCAGAGATAAACCACATAGGGGGAATAGCGGGGTCGTCTCTGCGATACACCAACATTCACGACGGGCGGCAAACAGATCTCAGATTTGCTAAACAATAGGGACACACGCCCAGCGGTGAAGGACATCTGTTGTCACACAGCTCAGATGCAAAGGTTTGTGCCTACCTTAGCGGCAAAGCAAAACTAATACTGGAGATCCCAGAGAATCAACAAACGTCTAAACTTAGAGCCAGAATTATGCAGATGGTTGTTTTCTGCATTTTCAAGTATTATCACAATGCCTTTCCTTATAAAGAAACAAAAGCATTTGAACTGCAGCAGTATTGTCTTTTATAGGTTTTGCGTGGCATTTGTTGGGGTTTTTTCCTATTCTCATTGTTTAAAAAAAGAACAAGTATTGACACCTTGAGACTTTGGCAGTTGTCCTGGAGTCACTGATCTCTCTGGCTGACTTAATACAATCAGCTTTTACTTAATTTGCACTCCTACCTGATGATAGTCTTACACATAGCCCTGATGCAAGAGCCTGCTAATGGCCATACGTGTACCAGACACCATGAAACATAAAAGCAGAAATAAATCACTTCCTTCAGCAAAAAAGAAAAATCAGTACCGTGTTTAAAAATGTGAAAACATTTCCAAAAGCATATCATCCTCCAGTACCGCGAAGAAAGTAAATTTTTCATAAAGTGGGTGACAATTAGAGGCTCACTGAAATTCTACCAAGAGGCAAAATAATAAACACACTTTAAAACAAACCCCTCTGCTAAGCAAACCAAACCCTGGGAAACTTCTTGAGAAATTTCTTCTTCATTGCGGTTTCTGGAAAATGAAGTTTTCGGAATTTGACCTTTACGTATCCACATTCTGGGCTTTAATCATTTTCATTCTGATGCCAACACAGACATGTTGGTGAACACATGCAATATGTTGATACCAATTATAGAAGCTTTTTTTTTTTTTTTTTTTTTGGTAAACAGTTTGTTTTCCATGTGATCTTTGTGTAAAAGTACCACCTACAAATGTAACTTCCTACAGCAGTTACGTCCTGCTGTCTCCATGGAGAAAAGACTCTCCCATCCCATTGCGGCCTCTCTGTCGATTTTTTTCCATTAGTCCCCTGCACACACTGTTGTATTTTGTGAAAAAATACACCTAGCAAGACACTGAAGTTTTCAAGAAGCAATAGAAAAGGATCACAAAACAACAAAGGAAACTATCCCAAGTTGAATTATTTATTGTTCAGTTCCAGCACTTGTGTTTCTCAGTACCGTCCACCCATGCCTTGATATTATTTTAGAAATAAATTTTACCAAAACTAGAAACCACGTGCTGTCTAAGGACAAGCCATGACAACATAGATACAGGTATATGTTTTTCCTTATCTTGCATTTATTACACATATATTTTAAAGTCTTCAGGTAAATTGCTTTTTTATTGCATCCCAGTATTCAAGAAGCAATTTACATCTTGTTAATTTTATGGCTCGTTAATTGTGATTCAGCCAACTTATATCTGTCTCAGCTCAAGAAAGAGTGAGATTTACAGTGAATATGGCATATATTAAAAAAAAAAAAACCCAACACAAAAACAAAAACAAACACCAATAAACCAAGGCAGTACTGAGAAGCAGGTTGAGGAAACTAGAACAGAAAGGTTTGTCTTGAACACGTCATTCCATTTGCCTCAATTTCAGATCAAGAAAATAATCAAAGAAGAGCAACCTCTACAAAAATTAAAGCACACAGACTTTATTCTGTACCCTAAAGTTACTGGACAATACTATTGCATGGATTTTTTTCCCCATTGCAAGGATTTGGCAAACGCTTTTATCTGGACTTTCTACAAAAAAGTCAAATGTGACCTTGTTTACTCTCAGAATCTCTGTGCAAAGGGCTTGCCAACAGTAACTATTGGCCTGCTTCCTGATAGGCCAGCTGGTTCAAAAACTAAGGTTTTCCCCAGTAAACCGGAGAAAAAAAAAATAAATTCTTTTTGGTCCAGCTTGTTACCCAAAGCTGGAAGATGAATTAACAAATCAGAGAATTCTGTCTGGGATTCGGCGTTGACGCACACTGTTGTCAGCAACAACAGCAAGTGGCTAACGTCCTTGCTTTTTCAGTTGATGTACACCTGAACCCAGCTGAAAAAAAAATATGGTAAAATATGGTAAAAGACAGAATCCAAGTTTGTAAGTTTGGGGTTTTTTTTGTTTATGTTACCTACAGCTGTTAATTCCTTTTAGCTTAATGCTTTATTATTAATCTGCTTACATTTCACACAAAAGATTGTAATACACTACAGTATTTTAACGCATTCTCATTTTTGCTTTTTGAAAAGTATACAAACATACCTTCCCATGCTTGTTTCTTTTGAGAATCTTTTTAGTTATTACCATATTTTATATTATGAAAAAAAAAAAACAAACAAAACAAAACCCAAACAAATACCCTCATATGGCAATGTTTAACCCAGTAATCTTTAAAGAGAGGAATCCTACAAATTTTTCATGCTGTTTTTGTGGAATATTTAATGTTAAGTACACTGCATTTTATATTTCTGTGAAAAGCTTGAAATTTTTAATAGTTTGTTATCAAACTGTTTTTCACAGTTTGTTCAAAGCAGCTGAGAGCTGCAAGTTTTTAAGAACACTATGCCCGTCACATAAGTAAGGGTGTAATCTCCAACAAAACTCTGTTTCCAAGTGAAAGAGCAAGTAATCTAGAATAATGCAATGAAGAAAAAAAAAAAATAGAAAAACTATATTTAAAAAAAAATCAGTATAAACTGCCATTTCATTTTGCCCAGCGAAAGGGCTCACACCAATTAATTTCTGATTAAGACTAAACTGTGCTGCATGGAAGTTTTCCTTGCGTTTGTTTCCCAAGGACTCCTCAGCCGTTTTCCCTCGGCCTCTGTCTGTCTGGACAGAAGTAAAAGGCTCCCTGTATAACTGATGGCAGGCTCAAAGCCTTCAGTGGGCAACTGGGCAAAGTCGGATGAAGGGAACTTGAACACAAGGACTGAGAGATACAATCTAGGGAGGATGATCTCCTCGATTTAGGAAGAAGACACTTGGACTTTGCTTCACAGCACGTGCCCTGGAAAGAGCAGACACCATGACGAAGACTCCTTACTTCTTCCCTCGACCACCGAAGCCCCTCACTCTATTTCTACTACGCATGCTCGGACTATGTAAATGAATTCCAGGATTTATTCTCACAAGACACCCCTTCCCAGGAAATCTAATGAATATGTATGATTTGTGTGTATGTAAACCGATGTCCCTTGCAATTCTGGGGAGCCCTTAGGGTGGGGAATCCCCAGGGTGACCCCAGTGCTGCCAGTAAAGAAATTCCTGCTCAACAGTTCGATTGGATTCTGACTGTTGAGTGAATCTCTTCATTTCACCAGAGATCAGATTTCAGAGGCAGCAATCTCTTTTTTTCGAGTCCTCTCTTTTAATTCATTAATCTTAGGAATAGAATAGTTTTGAGATAAACAAAGTTCCTTTTGGAAACTGGGGGAAACCCTTCCGTCATGTCTTATTTGCTCCTGGAGAACTGCAAGTGTTAGCCTACGTTATCCTCTCTCAAACAGGCCAAAATTCACGACAGCACTTGGCATTTTTGATAAAAGAGCAATAGCTGAACATTCTCTCTAAATCGGTTCTTTTCTGTTTGTTGACTGCTCTTCTAAAGTAACTTTTTTTATCCCTCTCTCTCTCTCTTCCCACTGCAGAACAGACTCATCGCATTGAATATGCCGGCAATTAAGCTTTTAAAGACGGGCAGAAATCACTGTTTCAGGGATTCTGACTCGGGAGGAGATGTACATGCAGGCACTTAACACAGCTGGGCAGATGTTGGGGGTGATGGTGCACTGGCAGCTCTTACCAACCAGTGTAGCTGTGACATCTCAGCACTTCCACAGCCCGTAACTAACCCCGGGTTTATGGAACCCTTCGCGCAGGCTCACCTGAAGGTGTCGACACCCTCAACAGCATCGACCTCCTGGGGTTTTTTTTTTAATTTATTTATTTGCAAGCTAGGATATCATTTTCATTGCTTGTCTTTGCGTAATCCATAGGCCAAATTAAGATTGCATCTATATTTCCTTCCTAAACAAGACAGAAATACAATAACTCATAGAAAATACTAAACATTTCTATAAATTGCATTGCCAGAATTTCAGAGAATACTGTGCGTGGGTAAATGATGGCCACTCATCAGCCTGTCTCAGACGAGGGGCACTTATTTTCTGAGTGTGTGGTCAGATTCTGAGATGTTTCTCATTAATTTAGTGACTTTGGGGAGATGTATGTGGCATCTTTTGGTATCGCGTGTGATTTAACAGCCTACAATTGACAGCAGAGTATCTGGAGACACCTATATCAGACACTCTTGCCCAACTGTGATATTACATGTCTATTTTTTTAATGAGAACCTGGTTTATTGCCTTAGTTTTAGATATCATCTTAGAAACTTTCAGCAAGTTATAAACTCCCTGGGCATGGAACCGTTCAGAAAGACCCTTTGTTGGGGGAGAACCATGTCATAGTGAGATTATTTTTAGTTCTTGGGAAAACTAGACAAAACATTATGTCAATCTGGATAGGAAATTGCCTAAAAATAGGCATATTCAGAATTTTTTCCTTTTGTCCTTTATGTTTCTCATACTACTGACCGTCTCCCAGCAGAAACACACACCAAATGGAGTTCAGTTTCTGGGAACTAGGAAACATAACCCCTCAAAACTGTCTCTAAAATTCATATTTGCTGTATTTTCCAAATGGTTCAAAATACAACAAGTAGAAGTAGTAAACCATCCTTCCTCTCCCACCACTGCCTTGATCCTCCCTGATAGGCAATGGTCAGGTAGAGTAAGACATTGATCCCAGTAGTAAAACATATGCACTGTTTGCCCCTTAATACCTACTTGTGGTCCGTTAGTATTAAAGGCATTTATATACGCATTTAAACAGGACAATTATCCACCCAAGGGTCTCATTCTGCACCATTTTCTGTACTCTGCAGATAATGGGGAAAAAAAGAGAAGGCTGCACAGCTTTTTCCCATCAAGGTCTTTCTTACAGTGTAAATTTATATACTGATCTCTTGAGGGGTTGAAACAGTGCCTGAGGTGTGAACCTGCAGTTGTTCTTAATGGAATTTGAACTTCAGCTAACCACAATAACATTACCAGTATTAGAAAAGATGTTACGGTAAAATATGACTTGAGCAATTAAACAAGTGCTTAAGACCTCACTGAAAGGTGAAATGTCATTTCCACCTTAACATACAGAAAAAAAAAAGATGGAAATATGTTGACGGTATTGACGTTAAGTCTAAATATTTAAATCTACTATAAGGACCAATAGAATAACAAATGGCAGAAGTGATCAATGCTCAGAAACGTCATCTCTCAAATTATGCAAAAAAGACAACGGAACCATCTCACCCCTTAATGAAACCATTCCTTGTCAGCGGGAACATGTGAAAGAGTCTTTTCTGCCGAAAAGTTTTGGTCCCGACTAGCAAGATTTAACGGCATAAAGGATACACAAAAGAAGCCTGAGCTAGACACAGATGGATGAATCTATCCGTATGCTCCGTGTCACAATATGAAAGGGAGACTGTAAAGGAGCCCAGAGCTCTCCCACAGTCAAAAAGAGAGCTTTTGTTGAATTTTGAAACATCCAGTTATTCAGTAACCAAAAAAAAAATCTATCTCCTCATGAGAAACTAAATTTTTCCTGAATATTCTTATTTGAAGCAGAGAGGAGGAAGAGTCAGCACAGGAGCAGCCAGCAAGGAGCTCAGGTGCCTGTGTTAACCGGGTAGGTAAGGGATGGAAGGGGTCTTCCAGTAGCACTCTAGATGACAGAAAACAGCATAGGCACTGAATGCAATTCCAAATATCTATCCTAAAATTAAGCAAAAAGTGGCAGCTTTCTCCTAAAAAATTGATTTATACAGCTGTGGATATTGTACAGCTAGAAGTATTAATTTTAAGATAAGCATGAACATCCCAGCCTGATGAACAGGCAATAAAGGAGCTCATATTTTGTCGATTTAAAATTGAACTGGGAGAGGTTTCTGCTAATAAAATAAACTACACAAAAACAATTAGCTTTCTCCAAAATAAACCTTGCTACCCTCTCAAGTGTTGTCAGGCTTCTGCTTTCAAATTTAATATGAGCTTTGCGAAGCGGAGTAAATTACGTTACACGTTTGACTTTTCACTCAATTGATATGACAATATTTGTAGTCTGACACCAAAAGTCAATTTATACAGGGAAAAAATACAAAAAATAAACATAAAGGTTTATAATTTGGTTGCTTTCAAATCTTTCTAGCATAACTTTGTGGGGAACAGACAACCACCTCTTTGTTCACCACTGCAGCTGTTAATACAGAGTGTAGCTAAAGCCGAGTTAACTTTAAACTAGTTAGCTCAACCACCAGCACTTCTTTCTTTGCCATAGCGAGGCCAGAACGCAGCATGGGCTCCTCTTCTCAGTATTTAATCAACTCCTAACTTGAATTTTATAACTTACATGGGTCTCTACAGCCACACTGATGTTCATTTGGCTAATTTGAGTTCGCTAATCCAAACCTGTTCTTTTTACCTACATTACACAGCAATTGCAGCTCCCAGTCTGGAGTAGACAAGCTGACACACAGAACAGAAATCTTTCGAACAAAAAGCTCACACAAATCAAGCCATGGATGCACTCTATAAATATATAATGAAATAAATGCTTGGCTGCTTTTAAAGTGCATTTGAAAACGAAGCGCTTTTTTTTTTGGCATCGATCTGAGCAAACGTGTTCAAAAAAAGAAAAGACTGAAATGGACAAAGTGATTTCAAAGAGAGAGAATGAAGTGGTACGTTGATGTAACATTTGTAAGAAACCCGTATTTTCTTGGTGACCACTTCGTAATATTTTCATTAACCTGCCTCACACCTTTCAGCTCTGTCAAAAAAACCCAAGCTGTCCGTCACGTATTAAATGGCAGTACAAGGGTGGCTCCTCCCATCCTGGAGCTCGAACGTTCTCAGTCCTTCTGCTTGCTGCGCCTCCGGCTCATGCGACCCTTCCTTGACTACACCACAGCCTTGGCAGAGCAAGGGGTAAAGGTACCCCCTACCTGGCAGCCCAAAGATATGTATCAACATCATTGCAAAACCACACTGTATTTTCTCTAGAGTTTCACGACACCTGAGACTAGATGCTTTAGATGGATATTATCCAGGAGTCCACCCACACTGTACTTGTGCCATCTGCTTTCCCAACACAGCCATATTCCGCTTTTACAAGTCTCGTAAAATCTTCTATGGTCTTTCTAGGTGCTTAGACGTGACCAGACTGAGGGCTTAAAATATTCTCAAAAAGCACCATTCCATGAAATTTCCCAGTTTACCACTTTAATTATATACAGCTTATTTAAAACTCTGTTACCACCTTTCAGGGCAGTCCTTCCTCTTCTGAACAAATCTCTTAAAATAAAAACACGCAAGGAAAACAAGAAACCATGGCACAAACCGTTCCCACGGGATGCTGAGGACTATGGAGGGATACAGTTGTTTGAACAGATGAGAAAAATGGAAGTACTTTTTAATACAAAATTGTGATTGTGAAAAAAAAAAACCCAACCAAAAAAACACCAAACCAACCTAAACTTTCTGCATCAAATAATTAAGTAGAAATACAACATACAGAATTCAAAACACAGCTGGTGGGGAGAAGGGCATTCCAGCTACTGTCTTGAAAACCTCTATCAGTTTGCTGCTCTTCGGGGCAGATGGTGAAGGAGTCATTGATTTTATTTTCTTAAGGGGGGAGCAGGAAGGAAAAAAAAAAAAAAAAAAAATTTACTGGAAAGATATTTATCCAAGAAAAAACATCTGCAACATCCAGTTTTAATGAGATTCTGTGTCACTAAATTATATTTTTAATCTTCAAATGGTAAAGGATGAAAGCTGACAATTTTAAGGGCTTAATTAAACTTTTTCTTCGGGTATTTCTGGTGAAGGACGACTACATAGTCATAAACCAGCAAAAATAAACCTATGGTCTGAATTTCAGTCCGGATATTGTCTTTCCTGTTACCAGTTTTGTGTAGTCTCTAGAGCAACCACGTTGGAAATGTAAGCAGCAGACCTCTCAGAGCTCTCTCTGAAAGACAGCTAGCTTTCTTCATGCTGAATCTAAAAAACCTAACAAGATCGTATCGTGTATTTTGTGCTTCACAGAACTGTCAAGATAAAGAAGTATGTAACACGTTTGTTCGTTTGGGCTTGCATTAAAAGAGTAGGTGATCCACATATCAGTTTTCTCAAAGTTAGTAAAATATTTCTCAAAATCAAACAAGTCAAATTAGACACCACAACTGATTTAAAAACAACATTTCAGCAGTGATTGGAGCCTTGCCTGCTTTCAGTGTAATCAGCCATCTTTTCCTTTTAATATTTGAAGTCTTCCACCTGCAGGCTATTAGCTTTAGTGCTTTGCAGAGACAGAGTCAAAAGAACTGATAAATAGAAAATACCAGCCGTTTCTGCCAGCCAACAGAAACATCAGAGGTGACATGCAAAGCTAGCCAATATGAAGTGGCGCAGCATGAATTTTCCATTAACTCAGGAATATGCTGTTTGCATGGAAAACTACCGAACTTCAAATCTAGGAAGAAAAATGCTGCTGCTGACATATCCACTTCAACATATTACAATGAAACCAAAACAGAAATTCAGGGAGGTTGCTTTTATGAAGGTTATAGTGTGAAGTAGTAGGAAGAATACTCCTTTAAAAAAAAAAAAAAAAAAAAAAAAAAGGGCATGGAAGGTAAATTATCATTGTTTTTGAGAGACTAATTTCACTATATCCCTGTATTACCTGGAGAAATTTTATATGCAACATATGTGACGCAAAAATGCCCAAGCTTTGGGAAGCCCTGAATGAACGTAGAAAATACTTTGGAAATGAACAGGTGGCAAATGAGTGTGTTTCGTACCAAAATCATCAATATCAGAGAAAATAATAAGCAGTCACTGAAAAAAAAATAACAACCTTAACTGTTAAATTGCAGATGGACCAAGATATATTACACACGCAATACATGCACAAACCTGAGTCAGGCGTAACAACTGGATGAGCCACACAGCCCAGCGCATGGGCTCACAGCTGTAACACAACGTTAGCAAGCCTCGACTCAATCGGGATATCTCCTGGACAAAGGACGGAAGTGGCATCGACTAAAGACGCCGTTGCTCATGGTCTGAGAAATGAAACACAGCTGTGTTTAAGTGGACGAGGACAAAATAGCCAACACGTGCGTCGGTGTAAAGCCAAAACTCCAGTTTGCAAACGGCCTTAATAAAACCCCACCCAGTACTTCTGCCTGTGCAGTACTGCCCCTCAGTTCAGGACTGTGTGGTGAAAAGCGACGCTAAATAATATTTCTGTCAGCCACCAAAATTATTTCGCTACTTCATAAAGAGCCAAAAACTTAATGGAGTTACTCCGTCGAAGTTCACCGCAGTTGCACCGGCAGATCACAAGAAAGCCAAAGCAAACCAGACAGCCTTTCAATGCCATATGCTAGGGATGCAGGGAAGCTGAAATATTAGAGCAAATAAATAATTGCTTAATGAAACGTAAGGCCAAATCAAAGGCTTTGTACATTGCGAGTGGCTTAGAAGGGCCTTCAAACTCTAGATTCAGAATACTTCATTAAACTTGACAATTAATTAGTGGGCCTAATGATCCCCTCTTTGGCAATCAGAGAAATGGACAGGAAAGTCTTTTCTGGCCATGACCATCCTCTCTAGGAAATGTTTTGCAATATGGTGCAATAAATAACTAGCATTCCAGCTCTCCTGGGCAAAGATGGGGTTTTCAGGCTTTTGTACCACTACTCTCCATTACTAAACGACTCCAAAATAATGAAATAAAATTAAACAACTAGATGGCTTGTGGTATCGGGGAAAGCATCAAGGAGTGTCAGGGAACTTCCAATCCACTGAATTTCTGGTTTCAGTAATGAAGCAAGATCCATTCCAGAGTTACATCACGGACCAGTAGTCATGGAAAATAACATTACCACTGTTTTTATGATGATTCATATCCTCTAAATTTCAAATTCTCTTGACAGTCCTGCTGTGCCACAAACAGCGTTAATGTCATACTAAAAGAAAACCACAGATCTTAAGTGCCGTTTCTGAGAAAGGAGTTCATAAAATTTAAAATCTGTTATTTTCCAGGCTCAGCCACTGTCAAAGATATATCTGCAGGAGAGTTACAGAGTCAACGGACAATACAGGTCTTCAACAATTCGCAAAATAACGGACCAAAAGTGCGAAATGTATCTGACCGTGAACATAAAACCAAAACCTAAACCATTCCATATTGACAGTGTTCATTTTATGAAAAAAAAAAAAAAATCTTTGCATACCACTTTTCCCATGCAGTATGAGTCATGAAAAATGTAAGATGTTGAAGCTAAGGTAGGAAACTAAGATACATTCACTTAGTTACATGGTTCTGCTCTTGAACTTTATTTCAGCAGCAAATGAAATCAGCTCTGAGACACCTTCTTTCATACCCTCCCTACTTCATTCCCTACCCTTTCATACCCATAATGAGAAAGATTTACTCACTAACTCTCTCTAAAGCTAAGGAACTGCTCCAGAAGCGGAGCCCAGTACGAGACAACTGCTTACACCGATGGGAATGGGGAATAAAGACCTAAGCATCCTGCTTTTCCTCCCCGCTGCTCCTCGGGTCTTTGCACTGCCCATCAACACCAGAATAACCCTATCCCTGAAGCCAGGAGCTGCTCCAAATAACCTATAGGAATAGCACATAAAAAAAAAAAAAAAAGGTGGTGCTATATATATCTATATTTTGCATATGCTTTAATTACACTATCGCTACAGCACACAACAGCAACATGCTTTATAGAGCACTGACAAATTTTCTGGTAATTAGAAAGCCCAATTAGCAATTCTCACACCACAGGCAGATTTTGTTTGATTCAGCAACAGTTGAAGAGAAAAAACTTTAGAAGAAAAAAAAAAAAAAAAAAAAAAGGCTTAAAGGTATTTGAAGTTACAGACAGAAGAACCTAAGTCTGTGATTTAAAGTATATTTAAGATATGTTTGAAATCTGTTCTTCTCAACAAGGGCTCTGACTTGGGAACATTCTTCTTGACTCAGTTCTCCAGGATTTTTTCTCTCATTGACATAACTGACTTATAGTTGCTTTGGAAAAGAATTTTATCCCATAAGAAGATCTCAAGAGCTAAGAGTAAATGCAAGTTACGTGCCATCATAAAACATTTCTGAATCAAAACAAAGTCAGCAGTTACATTAGTGTAAGTAACACTCAAATGAGAGACAGTTACCAATTACCTCCCTAGGAGAAAATCCTGGTTTTGTACCACAAAATGGTTCCCTTTGGTGGTTTATGCACTTTTCACTCTTGAAGTATCTGCTGCCCAAGGTGATCCTCTTCAGTTCCAAGTCAGGATACTTCACCGGCTGGATCAAAAATGCAGCCCTGTTACCCCAGAGCAGTTCAGAAAGATGCCCAGGTGTGCCAGCATTGAAACACTGCTGTTTGATACGAGAGATGGACTGTGTAAGTTGAAAGTAAAGCAACCCCGCACTCAGACTTTGGAGGAATTATGGATTTTTTAAACTCAGTACAGTCCCTAGTGTAAGTCGGACTAGCTTCTCTTTTTACATAGACCACCCAAAGCTCTTAAGTTAAATGAATTCTATTTTCATAAGAAATCAATAGAGAAACAGTTCATGCAATTCTATTTCTTCAACTCCACCCACACAGCCGATATGACTCATGATCCTCAAAGTTGTTTCAGCTTTCAAAGATATTAGTACTTGCCTCGTTCAATTTACTGTAGCACTAGTTGTACTGAGATACAGACACCTGCTTTACAGCTGTGAGAAAAATAAGCTACTTGACAGCAATTAAGGTAAAACTTTGCTTTGGCATAAATTCTGGAAAACTGCTGTTTCCTCAGTCTGTCATGCTCCCTGAAGAAAAGGTGAAATGGTAGCAGATTTTAATGACGGCTCTTAAGGGGAAATGAGGGAAATTCAGAGAATTATACTTGCAGATTGAAATACGGCAAGCTAAAGCTTTTGTGGATTTCTACTGTCAGAACCCCAAATCTGAACATGAACCCACTGAACAATTTACAGTGATTGCTGGCAACACTTCCCAAGGGTTTTGCACACACGGCTTATTGTATTTCAGTTTACGAGACACTGGACGAAAGGTATTCTCTTTCATTTGGAAAATACCCCAAAATCCCTTCCTTTTTTTGTTCCCAACAATTAAAGTTAGAAACGAAAGCTTGACGTTTGGCATAATACCTACTTAGAAAGTGTAGTTCCATAATTTATATCTGCATCCTCATCAAAACCACTTGGAATATTCCCTGTTGTATACATCGATATACCCTGTATCAATATCCAGCACTTAAACGTGCACACACACACGTGAATGGGTATGGCAGAACTGAGCTGACTCTGGAAAAGTGGATCGCATTAGCTTATATTCATTTGTGATGACCTCTTAGAGAAGATGTGACCACATCTGCTCGGTCTTGGTCTATCCCCCTAAATACCTACAGGTAATGCCCAAAATGACTGGACTTGCTTTTTCTTGACCAGCCTGGCTGTGTAAACAGAAAGAATTAGCATTAAACATATTACTGGAAGAAAAAAAAAAAAAAAAAAAAAAAAAAAAAAAAAGTAAAAATCATTAATATAGACACTGGAGTAGCACTTACAGCAGTGAAGACAGGTCTCTCTAAAAGCTAAAACCGGTGGTAGCATACCACATTTACACATTACTCTGGAGTAAGGGTGCACGTGCACACAGCGGGGAAGTAATATTAAGCGGATTTAGTTAAGCTAGTACAAAAGGCTGTGTGAATGCATTGCCCCTTAACCAGGTTTATGCTGGTTTAATGCCAAGCAGAAGCAAGCCGAAGAAAAAACAAAACCTATTCTCAAAACCAAAGGAAAAACAATAATGTAGAATTTTACATTACTTCAGCTAACACCAAATTAAGCCGGTGTACATGAGTATGCATGCGGACAGACACAGAAAAGAGTGGATTTCTTTAAAACTCTCACCTAGAGGATGTAAAACGTGTCTTCAGGAAAGCAAAGCCAAGAGCAACTGATGATTAATATGTCTTCATCGCTAACCTCACTATCGGGAAAATACCAAAACTTTTATTTCATGTATTTTGTACATAATTTTTTTTAAAAAATAAAAATAATAAAAAACCCCCACACAACAACAACAACAAACACCAACCAACCACCAAACCCCACCCAAACCCCCAAACCCACCACCAAGAAGTCATTCCAGTGTACTGCAAGAGGCACCCGTATCTCAAACCCACTGCATAGCCACAGATTTCCAAACCCTGGTCAACTTCACTGAACCAAAGACAAAAAAAAATCAGTTTAAAATATAAAGTGTGATCAGAAAAAAATATCTGATTAGAGAAGAAAACACTCTGGAAAGTTTTACTGCACACATGCCTTTGCTCCTCAATTTTGCCATCACTGAACTTCCCTATAAATTGCCATTGAATTGGCATATTTTGTGAAAATCATGTTAGAAGAGTAAAGGAGGGAAGCAAAACATCAGCCTTGTGATCCCTTCCTTCAAAATACGCTTCATCTATTTCAAACTCTTCTTTGCGGATTTGCTAGTTTGTTAATTCCTAGAGAGTTTCTGACAAAACTTTCTTGACAGGTGGGACGAGGCATGTCAGTTTTACACTGCTAATATTTTATACTCTAAGCTCTCTGGTTACTACTTCTCTCAAAGCTATTTCCTAACTAATGTGGTTTGCTAATCTGCTGCATTTCTGGTAAAGCAAGCAGAGTATTAAGTGAGATACTTCAGCAGCATCCCGCATTACAAAATATCTGGGAAATACTTGAAGTTGCTCTGAACCGTAACATCTATTCCTCAGCTATATTCACTGCAGAGCACAGCAAACCTGGCCTCCATTATGGTGTTTCAGTGGAATCTCAGAACAAAACTCACAAGAACTAAAAGACTGGAATGCGTACCATGATTTTCCATTTTCCAGTGGCTATTAGCTTAGCCCATGTATTTCTACTCCAAAATGCAAATAGGGGTGGGATCGCATTACTGTATTTTTAATTCTTGTGGGTAAAATTATTCCTTTAAGAAATGTTTTGGCTAAGCTATGCTCCTGTGGTCAGACAAGTCAAATGCTGGAGAAATGACGCAAGGAAATCTAGTCTTGGGGCACAACATAATACTATTCGCTTACATAAATGCAGTCCTTCTGACAGAAACACAGCCAAGGATTTCAGCTTTGTTCAGACATCAGTTTTTCTCTCTCCAGAAAATTTAGCCATCTGCGTAAAGCATGGTCATTGCACACCCCAAGCCTCAACAAAAAGAAGATTTCAAGAGACTGACTTCCCTGCCAGCTCCCTCCCCAGGAGCAACGGCACACAGTTACCGATATATTTATTCTGACTGTATCACAGTCTACTGGTGCAATACCACACCAGTGCAAACTCCCTGGAACTAGGCAGTTCATCCTTGCAGCTTCGGAAATACCGACACGTGGCACATGATATAGGTATGTATAAGTAGAATAAAAAATTAGAGGAATGCTGAAAAAAGCCGACAAATCAAACAATCCACCCAAAAATCAAGAATACGTTTGTTCGGGAGTCAACTGGTGACATTGGCCTGTTGGGCCTTCATTTATCTGTGTACAGCTGATACACATCAGCATTAAGACTTTGAGAAGCTTCACTTTTTAGGTTATTCCTCCAACAAACCGTCTATCATCACATTATAGAAGCACATGATACAGATTGGTAGTGAGATATTGAAAGTTCCCATGAAGCAGCCAAATAACAATGATGCCTTGAGCAACAAATAGAAAGAAACGTTCTGTTAGACCTTTTAAGGTCACCCTGGTAGGGTTGGTCCATGTTTGCTTGTCAGGTATCAAACCTTCAAGCACAAGCAGACACTGGGCTCAGAGAACCTGGAGTCTTGGAGTCAGAACCAGCCCAAACCAGCCCACCCTACAGAGGAAAAACAAGTGTGTAGGCCAGCCCACACTGCACAAGCTCCAGAGGAGAGTTCAACTAAAGGATGCCCCTGAAGAGCACCAAAGAACACTGAGACTTAAAGCACATGCAAAATTAGGATGCAAACATTGAAGGGAAGTTGCTACATTTAGTTTTAATTTTAGACATCACTTGTGTTTTACTAGCTTTTCTTTTTCCCGTATGTTACTGTAATGTATATCATTTCATTTATAGTTTTTCTCTGTAGTTATTACCCATTGTAAGATGCTTTGAAACCTTTAACTCCTTGCCTAGTAAAGATAAGACAGACCCTGGTCAGTCTGAAAAACTCCCTGAGTACATCCCTAATAGCACAAACCTAAAAAAACCAAGGGCCTAAGAAGACGCCAGTGTCGAGATAAGTGACTAGAAGTTGGTCTAAACCTTGGAACAAACGGGCCGAAGGATGGATGAGGTCGCTCTATGACTATATTTGGACACGAGAAACCTAAAGTTCACTAAGGGACAGTGTGAGAAAGGCTGTGTGGACCCCTACGGAGGGGAGAAGACCTCCCACTCTATTTCTACTACTCATGCTCAGACTATGTAAATGAATTCTGAGAACCCATTAGCATAAGACTGCCTTTTCTAAGAAATCCGATGCATATGTATGCTTTTTGTGTAATTCATCAGTGTTTTGTTACTAAGTGTGGCAATTTCGGTGAAGTGATCCCCAGTGCTGCGAATAAAGAATACCTGCTTAACAGTTCTACTCAGTTCTGACTGTTGAGTGAGGCTCTTTGTTTCAATATTACAATTAGTTCCAGGATAAAGAATGAAGATGCGTAACTATTCTGGGAAATATAATGCATAGGTAAATTGTTGTGCAGTAGGAGGTCTGCGTTATGCTGGGCAGAGTGACCCGCCCACCCCCGTGCATCTGGCACTGTAATAAAGAATGCCTGCTTTCTAAAACTTCAAACTAAGTCTGAGAGGGTTCTTTTGTGACTGAATTTATGGTAACAACAGGTGCTTTCATCCTACCTTAATAACAGAAGTCTGCCTCTTTCTTCATCTCCTGTGTTGTTTTCCTGTGTAGAGAAAAGAAAAAAAAAAAAATGTACAAGGCTGGATTTAAATTCAAGGCCAGCTTGGTCCATTATTCAGTTGCGCTGCTCTTTATTTTCAGGAGGATAAACACTTCTTACTCATTTAAGTGTTTGTAATTTTCTTGTCATAGTCAAGATGGCACCCTATCATCTTCTAGCTAGCAGCCCCTATGAGGGAGCAGGAAGCTAACGCGATTCTAACAGAAACAGCTGGAGAAGACATAACCTTTAAAATATTATTATTTTTAATGACCACTAAATTAGGGGCAATTTCTACCTATAATAAAGCAGTAACTCAGTAGCAACACAAATAAAGGAAAAGTGTACTAAAAAAATACCCGGACCATAAAGCATACCAGTACACGGCACTTCTTTCAAAAAGAGAAAAGAAAAAAAACCACAAGAGGATGGGGAAAAAAAAAAACCCAAACTGTTTGGGCAGTAAAAGGTCTTAGATTTTATTTTCTGTTTATTATTATGCAATGGTAGTAAATCCAAGCCAACAGGAAGACCTCAGCTTGGATTCGGAAGAATAATGTCTGAAGCCCAAACTTTCTGTAGCCTGAGTGCCGTCGTCTCTACTCCCGGAGAAAAACCGGCTCTGCAGCTTTTCACATTGCTGCCATGTATTCTATATATTAAATTCTCTTCTGCTCAGGGTACCTGCAATTTACACAGTTTAAGAGCTTTGATAATCCCGGTAAACATTGTGGCAAACAGAAGACACAGATTTAAAACCGTAAGAGCTCTTGGCTGAATAGGGATCTATCAGAAACACCAATGGGAAGTATTTGAAAAGATTCTCCCCCCAAGCCAGCTGGATTTTTACACCATTTAAGACTGAACTTGAGTTTCAGCTTCGAAAGACCTCAGTGGCACTATTTTAATTTATTTTAAGAGATAATAGAGTTTTGAATCTGATCTTGTGTTATCTGGACCCCAAGACAGCGACACAATTGGAAGCTGGAGAAACATTTCTGGCTTTGCTACCCTTTTCACTTTTTATCCTTTCATCCCTTGAGATTTTTCCTGCCTCGGTGCTGTGTCCTAATCTAGAAAACTGGGACGTGACAAACATTCACCAGTTTGTAGTATAGACAGAAAAGTGTTATTGTAATTCCATCTGTGGTGTAGTTATCATGTAGTAAGGAAACAGTCCCTACGTACCTAATCAGAGCCGCTCAGGAAGAGCTTGTCACGCACAAAGAGTGATCAAGTAACTTTCCATTAACTCAAGCCTCAAGCGACCTTACAATAATTATCATAAAAATGGAAACCTTCTGATTTAGGCCCCAAGTCAGGCAAACACTTAGGCATGTGCTTAACTTTAAGAATTTAAATATGCTAAACACTTGCTAAGTAGGCTGGCGAGCACTGAACTGCCTCGTTAAATAAAGCAAGACCTAGATCTTACACACACACACACACACACACACACACAGAGCAGTTAATGCCTGCCAGGAGGAATTTCAGGCATAGAACCGAACTACACAATTTCCATTCATTTGCATTCCTAACACTAATAATGCTCAGGTGAAAAAGAAGATGACGAGATCAACAGCGCTTAGATCAATGGTTGAGCACAAGAGGACGGCCTCCTGGAGCTCCAAGGTTTTTCATTTTCTGTCTGTCTTTGCTCTCCTCCCCTAACACACACATGGAGTTTCCAGTTTCACTATAGATTTCCTTGAATAAAGAACTGAAGGGTTTTTTTAATCTTGACCTCAAATGTACCGGTTCTCGCTTTCCAGCACTGCAGTGTGCTGGATTTACCAACCAGTTACACCTGTCTGAACATCCCAGACGCTCTGGAACAAGGGAAACTACTGCTGGGCAGATGGTTCCGACCTCCCGAAGTCTCTTCTTCCCTGAGTTACTCTACAATCCCAAAGCAATCCGTTCCCATAGCTCTGCGGCTGCAGTGCTCGCTCGGGATGGGAAAGTCAGGCTCAACTCCCTCATCTCCCCAGGGCCGTACCCCAACCACTGTGAACTCCAGCGAGTGGGTGAGCACATTTCATCCCACCCAAGGCAGCTGCCTTGTTTTATTCTGGCCTTGCTTCAATTTTTTGTTAAACATCTGGGGACTGAACCTAGGGCTGCCTCTTCCTCTGCAGTGACTACAGCTCCCCTAGGTTAAATAATCAGCCTTATTTTTGTTCAAACTCCCTCTAGGATGATCGGCTTTTTAATTAGCGCGTGGTCTTCACTGGAACCTTTTCATCGAGTGGTACTGTTCTCCTCCTGAACTCTACTGTACGGGCAAAGAAAATAAACTCTTTAGAAACAGCACAGCTACGAACAATGCGCAGCGCACACAGCTTCACTGTTTCCTTCACTATACGTTAAACATAAACTGGTTTGTAATTGCATATGGATTTCTGCATAAGAACAAGGATTTCTCCAGGGATCTTTGCAGTTAGTGTAAGAAATTGCTCTAATTAACAAATCTTTCAACAATTTGAAAATTCATCCCTTGCAACCAAGGCATCTGGAGGAAAACAGGGCTGCAAAATAAATAGCATTGTGTATCTGACAAAGACAAACAAACACACTGAATTGTATTTTTTTTTTCTTTCCATTGTGATGGAAATGCTTTGGCTCTAGATTTTTGGACTTCTTCCACTAATAACTAAACCACTGCAGGACGGTTCTCAAAGCTATTGCATATTGGATTTGGCTGGTATTTGAGTGGAGGGTAAAATATGCCAAAGAGAAGCCATTAGTTTGACAGTACCTTAGGCTACTTTTAGTAAAAAACTGCAATGCAAAAGGTTAATCTCAATCAGTACACGGAGGCAATACATGATAAAACTTTCACACTTTCTCTAACCACAGGTTTTCTAATACAAGGGAAATCTCCAAGCTCCTTTGAAAATACAAGCCACTGAATAAGTACTAAGGGGTAAATTTTTGATCTGAAGGTTGTATACTAATTGACTTTACCTACCCCAATCCAATCACAAAGAAAGAAATAGTAAAAGATGTCAGGAGTTTTAATTTTGGAGAAGTTATGGGGAGTCTACTGTAAATTAAAGGGTCTCTCTTTAGCAGTTCTGCATGTTTCCAACCGCTGGCCATATGTAAAAGCATTCTTTATCCACGCACCTTTCCCCAGAAAGCATCTCCCTTTTCTGACGATGCAGTCTGGAATTATAACTGAATACCAATTTGCTGCAGCCTGAGTTTATCTCGATAAAAATGTAATGGCACATTGTTATTTTTAATTAGGCGGATGGTTTGGGGAAATACACGCATGCCAAAATTTTAAAATGTTTATTCGTTTAACAGAAACAGTCATTTTCAACTGTAAAATCCTCACCCAGAGAGTTGGTGAAAACCAGGCATCACCCATCATGTTATCAAGTAACTCTTGAAACGTCTTAACTGTGAATTCAGGGTTTTGCCGCAGTGATGCATGCGAGTGGGATAAATCATGCTGAACTCCTAAAAAGGCTTTATAGTCACCCGTATTAAATATGCCTATAATAACTTCTCTGATTCTTTCTTGCTCTGTTTGATGGCCATTAAAAACTCAGTTTAGATATATGTTACCTCACTGCTCCGGCCCGGTTCCCTCCTCCCTGCCCGTCAGACCTGCAATATGAAACACTTGATTCGAGTTCCCAGAGAGCATCTTTTGAGGGTTTACTTTCCCCAGTAAGATTCATTGCTTGCATCACCCTAGCACCTCTAGCTCTTCATAGACTTGCAATGAGAAGTTTTCAAATGCCTTCTGCACAACAGCTTTCTACTAAAACCTGTACAGGGAGGAAGTGTTTGTCCTGTTCGCTTAGTGTTCAAGCTGGCCTGAAAGTCAGCTTAGCACCTATCGCAAATTTCAACTGACACATGGGCCCACAGGGCACAATTGTTTTGGCGCGCCGCATGCAAGATAGACAAATATTTTGAAGACGCAGGAGTTCTAACACTTCCCTTTTAGCCTCTTTTCAAAAGTGATTGTTAATACTTCACCTATACGCTTCAGAACTGATTTGTCTTATTGTGCTCATTAGCACAATGTAACTGACTTTTTGAGGGCAAGGAGTAGAAAGAGGATGCATTGCATTACCAGTCTGGTTTTTGTGAACATAGGCAACTGCAATAGTACCGGGACTGATGCATTTCTGAGCATCATAAACCAAACTCTAATTTGGGAAACCTGTAACTAAATGAAAAATTAAGCATTAGCAATAGTCTCGTGCAGCCTAGTTCAGGAAAGAGACATAGAAATGCTTTGGAAACAAATTTCATTAAAAAAAGAAAAAAATCACAGTATTTGGGAGTGGACATCGCATACAGAAGAGTCTGTGATATGAGCATGCTCCAATCCCACAGATTTTGCAAGGCATTTCAGTGTCTGTCAACTTTTCCACCTCTGAGAAACTCTTAAACTACTTCTGGAAATAAAAAAAAAAAAAAAAAAATCCAAGAAAAGTCCTCTCAGCTCTCCTTCATATGCCACAGCTCATTATCAGAGCGCCGCGGGAGCCTGTCAGCGCTCTCCATGCAGGCAGGCAATGCTACCAGAGTTCCCTCTTTTTAAAGAAAAGCAGTTTTAACCTGCTGGGCATTTTAAACACCACGTTGCATCAGTAGACTTCACCTGCACCACTGCATTCGCATCCCCCTCCCCACCTCCTATGCCCTTACGTATTTCTACCGTCAGACATCGCTGGTGCAACGCGGCAGCTTTGCGAGCGCGGCGCCAGGCCGGCAGTTACAGAGCGAGTTGTCTCAGCAGACTGACAATCCAGAGGGATAGCGATACTTCCCAGCACGCTTGACTCTGCTTGGTGGTGGGAAACAGGGGGAAAAAGGGAACGTGGCTAAAAATCAGCTCCCAAGCAGCGTATAAATTCAGGTTGTACAGTTACTTTTGTAACTTCTTTCCACAGCAGTGAGGAGAGTGATTTCTTTTCCTGCAAAAATGAAAGACTACACCCTTCTGCACATACCATTGCTCAGCAGATAAGAGAAAATTAAAACTAGTTTCACAGCTCTTTATTACTATTTAAGTTAAATAACAGAGGGCAGAAGAGAGTCAGTCTCAGATGGTGGCATGTAGGGAAAACCATACTGCTACATTAAAGATGTGCTTTTAATTAACTTCTATCTGAATGGTTATAATTAAAGATTTTACCACAGGTGTTCTTAGCATAATTACCTTTTATTTCCTTGTGCAGTGCACGTTCCCGGGAAATGGGATTTGAGACTATTTCTTCATTGAGATACGTTCTCGATTATTTTAAAATTTATTGTTTTGTTATTGAGATGTTCTCTGTGCTTTTTTGATCCTTTCCAGATTCCTACAGGCTTTTCCAAGACCTCAGAAATATCTTTCAGGTGACCAGGTGCAATTCTAAGCAGTTAACAAAATATGGGTTGCATTTTATTATGTTGGGGGAAAAAAGAAAAAAAAAAAGGAAAAAAAAAAAACAAACAAAAAAAACCAAAAACCAACAGTTCATACAGAGAATTATAAATTTACTTTCAGATTTGGGAAGAAATGACTCATTTTTGTTACTGGTGCTGCACATATGGTACTAATTTCCTTCAGTTTTGTTCTGGAGATTAATATCTCCTTTACTGTTGCATTTGTATATAGATCTTAGCAAATGACCTTGTTCCACATCAGCTGTTGCACTGTGTGCTGATACAAAAGATTGAGTAGCTATCCTGATTTATATGAAGACTAATTGTGCAGGTCAATGCATTAAGTAGGGATTCCTTGGTTTCCTATTAACATTTCTGCTGATAATAAAACAACATATTGTGAACTGGCAATTAGAAAACACAGGCCAAGAGAAACAGGCTGCTACTTCAGCTGCACGGCAAAGATACATTGGGTGATATTTTTTCCTGTGAGTTTGAAATTCATAGTTCGTAATGCCATTAAAACAGAAAGATAAAGAGGGCTGAAGATAGGATTTCATGAAGGAAGGAAAAGAATAACACATAAAGGAGAATGATTTAAGGCAGCGTCCCGCTCTCTCTTGCATTAGTTCCTGCCAGATCTGCAGCTGGTTTTAGTATGCAAGATTTCGTTCTGAAATTCTTCTTGACTGTATCTTTCAGTCTAGGGAAAACAAACAACAATAACCCAAGAATAAGCAGGGTCATTCATCTTTTCCTTATGTTTATCTCTGATGATGTTATCTTTATACTGAAATAACGTTCAGCCAAGAGCAGCCTTAAGAAACGGAACAGACCTTTGAAGAAGCATCTCCTGAGACAAAGCAACAGCATCGAATTGGTATAAACGCTGCTTTCAGTCCAACATGCAGAACCTAAGGTGCTAATATCACATTTACAGAGCTCTCGGCGTTCAGCCCAGCTAAGAAGCCTTTGGGAAAGAGAGCTCCCCACTTCCCTCCATCAGTGTACATCAGGGAATTACTCGATAGATGGGTGTCTGAGGGTGTGGACGCACTTGCACGTGACACAGCATTGGAGATACTGACCTTCCGGCCACAAATTCTCATTATAAACACTCATTCAATAGAAGCGTGCAAGAAAAACTTTAAAGGGCATTTTAAAAGTTTTGACACTGTAAATCTCATGCCATCTAATGCCTCCATTATGGTGTTTCAGTGGAATCTCAGAACAAAACTCACAAGAACTAAAAGACTGGAATGCGTACCATGATTTTCCATTTTCCAGTGGCTATTAGCTTAGCCTATGTATTTCTACTCCAAAATGCAAATAGGGGTGGGATCGCATTACTGTATTTTTAATTCTTGTGGGTAAAATTATTCCTTTAAGAAATGTTTTGGCTAAGCTATGCTCCTGTGGTCAGACAAGTCAAATGCTGGAGAAATGACGCAAGGAAATCTAGTCTTGGGGCACAACATAATACTATTCGCTTACATAAATGCAGTCCTTCTGACAGAAACACAGCCAAGGATTTCAGCTTTGTTCAGACATCAGTTTTTCTCTCTCCAGAAAATTTAGCCATCTGCGTAAAGCATGGTCATTGCACACCCCAAGCCTCAACAAAAAGAAGATTTCAAGAGACTGACTTCCCTGCCAGCTCCCTCCCCAGGAGCAACGGCACACAGTTACCGATATATTTATTCTGACTGTATCACAGTCTACTGGTGCAATACCACACCAGTGCAAACTCCCTGGAACTAGGCAGTTCATCCTTGCAGCTTCGGAAATACCGACACGTGGCACATGATATAGGTATGTATAAGTAGAATAAAAAATTAGAGGAATGCTGAAAAAAGCCGACAAATCAAACAATCCACCCAAAAATCAAGAATACGTTTGTTCG
>NW_020799106.1:3358007-3378033 GCF_003259725.1 Athene cunicularia
CCCCCCCCGAAAAGGTAGTCTATGCATGACTATATACACCAATTCAGTTGCTTCTATGGCTGTTTTAATAAAAATTTGCTAGCAATTGATGCTAGAAATCCAAGTTTTGCTGAGTAAGTCACCTCAGTCACCTTAGGCCTCTTGGTTTTGTCTTTGTACAACACAGAATTGGAAAAAAAAAAAAATCCATTCTGTTAGTATTTGGAAGTAGAGAAAGAAAAGAGAATTTTCCATAAATCCCCAACTGGGATTCCAACTCCTCTTTTCTTTCGTTAGGCTCTCTCCCCAAAATTGAGTATCTGGCTGTAACTAGATAAAAATTATGCCTTCTTTAAATAAACTTTGGGGTTTCTGTGTGTCGGCTTTCAACGACAGGCAGAAGCATTCAGTGTCTATTTATTTAAACTCCTGTCCAGTATAAGACCTTGTTACTGTTGGCTCTTACCAAGCAAGCCCAGAGCATAAAGCAGCTTTTGCCAAGAAACACTGAGATTCTTCCTTGTAGAGTAATTCCCAAGCTTCTGTCTTGTTCCCACAGTGCTTCATTAGCTGAAGAACTGGATAAAATTGGTTCTGTTTACGTAAGAACAGATATTAATAGTGCATGCTCATTTCCGTTGCACGCCATGCAAGGACATACAAAATGACCAGTTTAGCAGAAGGATTTCACTGATGTGTTAGCTAAGTGGCCACTGGGGTCACTAGGGTTAAGAGAAAAAAATAGAAATTTCACTGGGGATTGATACTGGAGGTGCAAGTGGGGGGTAAAGAGACAGAAATCACACTGAAAGTAATTCTAGGTCTCTGTTTCAAGAATTTAAAAAGTTTAGCCCTGCAGAACCTATATTCCACCCACTTTTTATCAGTGTTATCTTCCATCTTGTTCAACGCGTGCTAGAGGACAGCTGGTTTTAGAAAAAAAAAAAAAAAAAAAAAAAAAAAGTGATACAGAAGTTAAGGGCAGATCTGCGGAATGGCCTGTCCCCGTGCACCTCATTTTCAGCGCTCCTTATTTCAGTGAATATTTGCCTGAGATAGGCGATGAACCATTTCAGCAGTATTCCGGCTGATCCAAACCTCTTTGGTCAAGTTTCATGTTTCACCCCCCCTTTTTCTTTGCTTATACTGAGGAATAAGGGAAAGAAGAAATCAAAGCTTAAAGTCATTTACAAGGTTTAATCTTTCCACTGTCCGCCTGGCTCAAATCTCTCTCCCTGACTCCTGCCAGCAGCTTGCATGCGTTACCTTCCCCGCTCCCAGAAACTGCACGGCTTCCAACATAAACAACCCGGGGTAGGCTTATGTCTGGTCTGACAAACAAGAGGGAAAGCACAAAGGCTGTCAAGTAGAGGCAACCCTACTTTTTGCTCACCTCTGGGGAGATGCGGGTCAGTTTTCTCCCACAGAATGGAGAATGGAAGGAAGTATGAACAACAGGTACCTGAAGAGAGGTTTTGGCGAGGCATGAGAAGCAAAGTCCAACGGTAAGTGCTTCTGCAAGTGTCGCTTTCCCTAACCAGAACTGCATCAACTAACGTGGCCCCGGAGATACCCTAAACATCCAAACACCTGTAGTCTAAAGATGCCATGTGCCTACCAACAACATACCATCAACTATAGGAACAGCCTAAAAATACTCTAAACTACAGAAATCCGAAGAAATCGTGGCTTGTGAAAAGAAGATTTTGCAATGCGTTTTATCGTAGAGTAAAACAACTTGCTATTGGCACGTCTCAGACTTTTAACGAGTCTTTTCTCTTTACTAAGATTCGTGTATGTAACGGGCGTCAAGGCCTCCACACGCTCACACATGGGGCTGTCTAGTTGATAGGCAAGGTCTTTGTTGTGAACGCCTACGGAGACAAGCGGTGCTTTCTGTAAATACAGCGCCGTCAGTGCCTGGAAAATGGCTCAGACAGACAGCTTGGAGACATGGCGACTCCATGGCTTCTCAGGAATGACAAAGAGCCAACGAACAATCCTTCTTTTATATTCAAATCCAAATGGATCCCATCCCAAAGTAAGTATTCTTAAAATGTCTGAGGAAGGTCTTGAGCGCACACAGATTTTTTCGGAATATATGTTGACACTCTGTAGGGCAATCCAGGAAATGTAACATGAGCTGGCAGGGAAACCCGGTTCTCTTTGAAATGTAAGCTCCCAGGGCAGCTAAAAAAGAAAGCTGAGACATTGTGGAAGAGATTTAGGTTCTGAGACAGGAAGTGCGCTGTGTTAAGAAGTGTAGAATAGGTAGCTAATGAAAAAACCATCTGAGGAAAAAGAGAGAGAGTGGGGAAACAAAAAAGTGCTACAAAACTGTCTACACTCTTTCAGATTAATCCTGACAGTATTGGAAAAATTTCTTCTCTTCCTAATTGATCTTTTTTTTGTTGAAAGAGATAAAAAAGAACAAAAATTTCCACACAAATTCACAGAGAGATACTGGCAGTAAGGCTGAGGCTAGAAAAGCTACCGTGGATTACTTGACTTAATTACAAAGATTTTCAGAGGGGACCATCAATGCACAATTCAAGCAATGCAGCACATACAGAGAATGACCAAAAGGGGAGGGGGAAAAAAGAAGTGAAACACATGAAAAACACTAGCACGAATCAGATTTTAAAGGATATTTGAAAAGTTTAAAAGTTGTAACGAGTACATTTAAGCTGCCTTCAGCTGTTCAGTATCTAAAAGCATGACTTAACGTTGGTGAAATTCTCCCTTTGCCCTGTTTCTCAGCATCAGTCTGACTTTGTGCATTCAGCAGTTGCGGGGAGACTCTAATGCTTCTAATGAGGACAGAAATACATCTTTGGGCCAGCATTAGCACAAATATGGAAAAAACCCAGGGCCGAGAGCAGCAGTGCCCAGAGGGTGTCTGTCCTCTTCCCCATCTCTTCCCCACTAAGCACAAGCAAAGCAGAGCTGAGACAGAGGGCTCACGAGGAGATGGAAATACACACGTTGCTGTTGTGATACATTTTCCCTCCTCTTTTTGTGCAAAAGAGAACAGTGGGGGTTGCCTTTTTTATTATGAAGTTCCGATATTACGTCCATTGAACACAAAGGAAAGTGATGTCAACCAAGACGTTCCTCTTCACCAAAAGCAGAACGGGATTGGTAAGAACAGCGTATTTGCGCTGACAGCATCATCGCGTTGAGAACTGAGTGGGAAAGCAAGTACCTGAGATTTGGGTGTACTTGTTGAATGAGATGTTCTCGGTCCAGTTTTGGTGAGAAATTCCACTAAGGTTATAATAAATACTTCTCAGAAAAGCTTTATGGACCCTTGCAAGCAGCCACACTCAGTTGTTTCTTTGATTAATTGATATTTCCCACCTAAAAACAGGCCTGGCTGAAAAACTGCCTATCTTTGACCCACACTGATTAAGCAAAAAGCATGTGGTAAAGAGCACTGAGTCAGCACAAGCTTAGCAGAGCTACCGAGATAGCAGGGATGCGCTGCCATGTCTGCCTTCACGGAGGTGCAGGAGAATTCTCAGACAAACTTCAGCAGACCTAAGGTAGTTCATAAATAATTTGACTTATCTAAGGAAAATAAAGAAACCTCCCTAAGACTGATGACTCTTGCTGCTACTCCCATAGCATCAAAGACTGGAAAATATCAAATATAGTGGCAGCAAAGAGAGAGAATCCATCCCTGTGATATCGCTACGTGTTAGAGAAGAGTTTAACCAGCTGGTAAAGGAAAATTTGAAAAGGGATATGGAAACATAATATTAAAAAATGCATACATCACACCGAACCATTAATTCAGCTCATTCTGCAACGTGCTTGTGTCTGTCAGTGCTGCGGTTAATAGAGAGCATATGAAACTCAGAATGCAATTAAGTCTTGGAGGAAGCACAGTTGGAGGCTGTGGCAGTTTCTATAGCAACCCGAAAGGCTCAAGACTAGTAATGGGAGATTAACTTAAAGGCAAGATAAGTACATAAATATAGCTCTCATTTACCATTTCTCCGCTTCCAAAGGGGCAATGTATTTTCAATTTAAACAATACAGAAACACAGTCACATGTTCTACTTGTTATTAACTAGGGCAAAGATAATCTTTAAAGACATCATGGTAAAAAAATCCTGATCATTTCAAAAATCAGGGAATCATCCAAACTTCACTAATTAATTCAATCAAAATGGAAAGCACTGAACTCGAATGCTGCCAGAAGATTAGAACGAGGCTTCAGGATAGGGAACATGACAGTCATAATAAGAGTTTGCTGATGTCAACACACTGTACGCTTATGAGCAAATCCTCTTGAGGTCTTTTTCTGGATTATGCTTCAGATCAGGTTTTAAGTCTTCAAAACAACGAGGTTTTTTTTTTTTTTTTTTTTTTTTTTTTTTTTTTTTTTTTCTTTTAAAATACTTTCTTCAGTAAGGAAAGCAATATTGAAGAAACCTCATCCATTATTTTTCCTGGCACTTAAGAGCTTTTATTCAAAGGTTCAATTGAGCCTGCAGTCACTGGTTTGAACTCCTGTCCACCTTACATACAAATATTTAAAAAATATAAATCCATGAAAGAGATTCCCTGGCCACATCCCTAGTGCAACCAGTTGCTCTGAACATGTTTTACTTTACCATTTAAAAACAACTGATACATGCACCAGATGTTCAGGAACATGTATGTATCCAGGAAACAAACATGCAGCAACAATGCTACCACAGGCACTGACAGCAGTTCCATTAGCTAAGCAACTAGTCCAGACTTACCTACCCTATCCAGCCCGTCTAGTAAATGTAGAGCTAGCACCTCTGCACAGCACTGGGTTGTTCTGCACAGTATCTGTTAGCATCGGGCTAACGAAAGGAAAATATCACTACCCCCCTGCTTCACTACTAATTGGGGAATTAACCAAGTGAATGGTTAATTTGCAACGTGCTCCAAGGATAACTCTGGAACACCTGCCTCAGATAACACAAACCTCTTGGGCTCAGCCAACTGTGCCTTCAAACCCCCACACCTGGTTTTACTTGCACGATGAGGTTTTTTTGGTTGAACTTTGTTGACTTGTTGCCTATTTGAAGACAAAATGCAGATAGCCTGTGAAAATTTCAAGAAGTTGCTGTTACGTTCCACTTCACCGAAGATACTCCAACCTGCCCACGATAATATCTAAGCACCACCTAGAGTAATGAGACTGGCATAGCATTATTCGTAGTGGAACACGTTCTCTGCTTCTGCTGTGGTGGGAGGTTGCCTGCTGCGGAGAGCACAGAAACAACAGGCTGATATTTTTTGTCAAGACATACTATGTTGTCTGCTATACATAAAACATTTCACCTCGCAAAATGCCGTGAAAGGATGCCAGTTCAGGAACAATACTTTCTTCTCCACGAGATCATTCCAGAGTCGAAAGTGGCTTTACCCAGGGAGTTCCACCATACACAGAGTAGAGGTGATGGAGGAATCACCTGTTTAGCAGCATAGCCGGGCACTGAGCCATTGAGGGCTTCTAACATTTAGACCAAGACCCTCAATCTCCACCCAAAGCAACTGACAGGCAATGAAGAGTGTTAAATACACCAGGGTCTTCTTCAACATTTTCTCTTCCTCAGAAAAAAACCCTCTGCAACAAGAGCTGCAGAACCAGGCTGAGATGCATTGAGGCAGGGAAGAAACTTTGCCACCTCTCTACACATCACCTCGGCCAGCACAACACCCAATTTATAGGTAGGTGATTTCTCCTTGCTTTAGTCTCATTTTAGACAAAGAGCCAGTAGTTTAACAGGTGTGGAGTGAGTCAGAGTAGTGAAAATTTCCTCCTATTTGTTGTAATTTATCAAGGAACAAGAAATAAAAATAAAGACTCTAATGACATACGTTTGTTTTCAAAAACAACAGTTTCCAAGTATGCAACACTTGTTTACTTTCAAGAAAAAAAGGTGGTAGAGAGGGTGAAAAGGGTAAAGGGAATACCTAACGACCTCATAGCAGTTTCCAGAATTAATATTTTGTTCTGAGTAGAAGAGCTGCAACAGGGTGAGATGAGGACACCACTCTCACCTCCTTCACTGAAGTGATTTGTAAGTTGATACCAAAGAATTTATTCTTCTATTTTCCACTACTTATTTTTTTCTCTCTTTCAACTAGTTGAAAAGCCACAATTGAAGACCATGCAGTGACAGCAGCAGCCCTTCAACTCTGAAGTTAATTTCGATTAAAAAAAGAAATCTCATGCTATATAAAAATTTCAAAGAAGGGAACATTACAGATTGTAGAATATATTAAGTGGGAAGAAATTGGAGAGATCCATCATTCCCCTCAGTATTCTTAGGAGCTGACCTGTCCTTTAATTGAAGTTACCACATCTCACTTTAAAGAGTTTCTTTTTCTTTTCTAGAGTGGCTGTGGCAGTGCCAAGCTTCTCAAGAGAGACAGTTTAATAAGAATATAAAAAATGCTGCCTCCTTCTTCTGCACATGAAGGTTTTTATATATTTTTTTTTCTTTGATTTTGACTCAATATGAATTTCTCTCCTTTAAAGAAATAAAGTAGGCTTCACTGGAGGAAAATACAGTAACCACATCTAGAAATGAGTATCTTGGGTGTGAGCAAACAGTTTAAAACCAGAAATTAGAGCAAAGCTTTGCGAAGTTGTTTGTTTGGGTTGTTAAATCGTGGTTTAGGAGATCCCTAAAGCAGACTTTTCAGAAAGAGTGTATCTGTGAAGTTTAAGTGAATTAATTCCTCTCCTCCCGGTTTTGCAATGGACTTTAGAAAGGGACATCCTCAAGAATGACAGTTACACGGATCTGCATTTGCTATAGACGTTAGAAACAGACTTTACAAGGAATGGCGTTTACACGGATCTGGATTTAGATTTCGCCTACTTAGGCTCTCTCTAGTCAGAAGACACAAGAGCTTTGTTACCACGTGAATACAGGGGCTAAGCAACACTGGGAAAGAAGTCACCACTATTTGCTGCTGCTAATAACTCGCTCCTGCTCCAGGCAGATCCAGGAGGAGATTTTGGTTTAGTTGACAAGTTTACCTGAAGCTGTAAAGTCGCTAGGAGCATCTTTATGCTACATCTTGCAAGAAGCAAAGTCTGTTTCCTTTGTAGCACACAAATTACCAAGGGCAGGTGAAAAGAAAGGCATGCAGAGCTCACTGGTTATCTAGAACACAGCAGCTTGCTGGGCTGTCTGCAGCAGTACTCCCAAGTAGCTTAAGCTTCTAACACGAAACGTGCTTAATGGCTGCAAATGGGAATTAAATAGATATAGCTCTTTACTGTTCTACAGCCTGTTTAATATTAATTTTGAACCTGGTTTATCTTCCTCTTCTCCAATCCCCCTCCCCAACCAGCCCTTTGGTTAAGCATGGAAAGCATTATGGAATATAAGGGATTAGCAAAATAGCCAGGAATTTGGTTAGACTAAACATTAAGGACACGAAAGCAAGAGTTGGAAGAAAAGCAAAGCAGCAGATCAGATATTTAATCAAGGAAAGATTCTGTTCATCCATCATTCCTTGCAATTAAGCAGTAGATTGCTTGCTATACTTTCCTAGTGAAAATATGCAAAAGAAACACATTTTTAGAAGTACTGTGTGCTTTGAGTTACAGCACGCTGCATATATTCAAACTCAGCTCCCCGTTTATTATTGCTGCACGGTCCTATTTATTGACCGATGAAAGATCATGAAGCTCAGAGATATTCCTGTAATTCCCAGAGAGTTTGAAAATAAATTAGAAAGTAAAGAACTATAATATCAGCTAAAGAGTTCTAAATCATAATTTCTTCCTTTAATCTCCACCACAACTCTATGAAAATACTAAAGCCACTGTGTGGACACTCTGGTAGACCAAAAAGGTTGCTTTTTGGTTTTTTGTTTTTGTTTTTTTTTTTTAAAGTAATATATTTTTTCTTCCAATGCAGTCCCATTCAGCTTAATGTCTAGGGAGGGGAGGAAAAAATATAAATAAACCACAAGAAAATCCTGAAGCTACAAAGCTTAGGATCTATAAAGAAGTCCCCCTGTCATCTCCTGTTACCCTCTACTTAAACCCCCAGTCTTCTCTTGCATGCCTTCACCGTTCCACTATTATTTCTTTACTAGCCAGAATCCCTGTCCGCGCATCCGCAGTCCTCCAGGAGTAGGGCAACCTCTAATTAAAGCAGCTGGTCACTGAAAATTCCAAGCTCAGAATTAAGGTTGATGAGAGAACCTCAAGCTTCAAGCGTCCAAACAAATTACCAGCCACACAACCCAAGTGTGCAAAGCCAAGCTGCAGTGATGTTTGTTTAAATTAAAAACGGTCTTTGAACTGACTAGAAATGCATGGGAAAAAAAAAAAAAAAAAAAAGAAAAAGAAAAAGAAAAAAGAAAGCACATACGGAGGTGTTGTGTTTATTTGCTTTTATGAAAACTTTCTGAACTATCACGTTGCTTTTTCCACAATACTCTTACAAGATTTTTCCACATTCCTTCCCATTTTTTTCCACAAATCTCTCATTTCTTTCCTTTTTTTTTTTTCCTCCTTTTACTGATACATCTTTCTCAAAAAAAAATAATCAGGACAACTTGGACTAACTTTTCCAACCATGAACCCTGGGGGACAGGTGTAGGACGCAACTTTGCCATACATTTCCTTTCCTTTCTCATGTTTTTGTCTCAGTTGCATTTGTCTTTTTCTTACAGGCATATTTCATCCCTTTCCTTTTTTTCACAGCAAAATAAGACGGTACCCTGTATTTAGTTTGATAGTTCTGGAAACTATTTAGCGGAAATGCTGACTCATGGACATATATTTCCTTTTTTACTTGAAGCAAAGACATTAAATACTGCCGAGTCTGCTCTCCAGCAAACCCCCAGATAAACTGGGGGAGTGGAACTGCATCGGGCTGTACCACGCCAAGAGGCTCCCAAGATTGAGCCAAGCCTTTCTGCATGCAAGGACCAGTGCTAGCCCTATTCTTCCCTCAATTCGTGGTGTTTAAGTACTTCAGCATGTTTGCATATTTGCTAGAATAGGTGAAATCAACTAATTAAAAGGAACAAAGCAGTCTGAACTGGCAGGGGAGGGGGGATGAGGGGAGCCTGTGCATTCAGAACAAGCCCATTCAATTCACTGTTGCACAGCTCGGCAGCTAACTACAATTAAATGGAATACAATTAGCTACAGTTAAATGAAAAACGAGACTTCCTTATTTTGATTTTTTTTTTTTTAAGTGAAATTTTGTTTTCCAGGTTTGTATTTTACTGTACATTTTTTTTGCCTGCTTTTCTGAAAACATTTCCCACCCCCATCCCCACCCTTGCATGAAATGAAAAGCCACTAAAGCTTTAAAATAACGTCTTTTTTTTTTTTTTTTTCTCCTCATTACAGCCAACGACAAATAAAAAGGCTGAAATATTTTGATGCTTACATATCAGAAGCCTTTCAGTAAAAATACTTCTAATTTCCTAAGGGAAAATTTTTCCATCAAAGGACTTCACTTCTGATGTTGTTGTTTGTTTGGGTTTTGTTTTGTTGTTTTTTTTTTCAAAAAGCCCTGATCATCAGCAAACAAATCAAATTGCTCGTGTACACCAAAGAAAAGGAAAAGTGGTAAGAGATTTTACTGGTAGCCCTGCTGAGGTAAGGAAGGTGACACGAGCATAAAATAAAAAAGCCTCGCATTTCATAACGGTCTGGAGGTGAATTCATACCCTTCCTTCATGCCTCTCTGATATCAGTTAATTTTCTGAGGAAGGAACAGGCTGGTGTTCTGATACATTACAAAAATAGAAATATAATGCCTAATTTTAAGGTAGGTACTCAGAACATATTAAAGGGGTTTGGTCAAAGCAAGTAACAGCTCTGGAGCGAAAGAGAACAACGCTGACACCAAGTGGAAGAAAACGCCGCCAGCTCCATCCTCTACTGCGACCTTGAGACGCCTGAAAATCTCAAAGCCGCAAATTTTAGGTTTAGATGTTGTGGTAAATTTTTAAAACATCGGAGGAAGACCACACAGATCCTCTGAAAGCAGAAGGCTGTGTTATCCTAATGCGTACGCTAGCTGAGTTAATTACAAACCTCTTCCTTACAGCGAGGCTGCTCTTAGTAAGCAAAGCAACCAGATGCCGCTCTGAACACACCAGGGAAGACTCTGCTCCACAAATGACAGATAAAACTCCTTAATTTGTAGTCTACATCGCTTCTAGGAGCCTGACTATGGTAGGAGCTTTTGATACGCTCTGTTCACAGCAAAAGGGAAAACTGGCACTCACGGGCCGAGAAGTAACAAAGCCACGTCTCCACCGAGTTGGTTTCTGTGCAGCACAGTGCTTTCAACATGTGGTTTTGAAGCCAGGAAAGGCCGGTATCTGTGACCAGTTTTAGAAAGACCTTCCCCTCTCACATACTTTATGTCATTATTGAATGGCAGACAGTGATCAGCTTCATCGGCGAGCGGGATTGCCTGCGCTCTGCTCTTGGATTATTGTTTGCAGTAAAGAATTTCAGGATTTCAGTTTGACCGGCTTCCCTCCTCTGTGCTCAAGCTGCTTGTTGTGGTAAGGCACAGCCAGTGGTGTGCTCATGTCACACAGAGCACACCCTCTCCTGCCAATATTGTAAAAAAAAAAAAAAAAAAAAAAAAAGTCAAAAAACACAAAAAAGCCCCTCTGCATACTGGGAGATGGATGAAGAGATAGAAACAGATGTAGCAAAACCCATTAAGTCATAGAAGGGGTTGAAGTGTGACAGCGGTGTCCCACAGCACTTGTCCAACGAGTCAAAAAAACCACCCAGCAATGCTGGAGCAAACATCAATCAGTGACATTCCCTCCACACCCTTCAGCTCACTAAAAAGAGACCAGGCGCACTTGTTCCCAAGTTACAGATCTGCAGTACGGAGGATAGTCTGCTGCAGATCACAGGCACAGCACGGACCGAACACCGCGCTCTCTCCGTGCCCTATTCCTCCACCGACGGGCAGAAAGGCTCTGGCACTGAAGACCCAGAAGGAGCAAGGAGTACTCTAGTCACATTCACTTCGCTGGTTTTAAGTCACGCTTGCCTAGGCTACAGCAGTTTTTATCAAATCCCTGTGCCTAAGCCAGTAAAATATTCTGCACCGTTTATCTAGAAAACAAACCCAACCAACACATCCCTACAAGCTATTGGCCACAATTTTTTTGTGGAGATCTAGGTTCTACTTTGATCCTCAATGTATGCCATTTGTTATCCAGTCTTCTGGTTTGGGCAGTACTCAAATACAGAACTAAAACAATGTTTAACGAGTCGACATTTTGCTAAATTTACAAAAGTTAGGGAAAATAGGTGGGGTTTTTTTTTGTGGAATGGGAGATAATACGAAGAAGTCTTTCCGTAATATGACAGCAATCCCTACAGAAACATTGACAAATCTTCTGGCAGTTCACACGGTAGACAAAGGATTTGCTTTGTTCACAACTAAACCCAACTAGAAGTTATCATTTCTAAGCAAAGAATTTAAATGAAAGTAAATCAAGACCTGTACCAGTTTAAATTTAGGAAAAATTGTTACGAGCCACAAATAGGAGTTGGAATTATGTTCCCCTATCCAAGAAAAATTGTTTGGACAAGACAAATTAGTCTAACCTGAAAATTTCAGTTTACTAGATCATGAGATAATGTCTGCTTGCTTGGTTGGTAGTTTGTTCTGAAAGGTTTCAGCTAATTCCACGAGCACTGTCATGGGATTAGCAAATGAAAACATCAGTTAAATTATTGCCGTCCTCCAAGTTGTGGACAGTGCATTCGGGAGACCACAATTCTTTTTTATGGCAACTTCAGTTGAGACCGAGACACCACGTTTTTCCGCAGAACGGGGGTAATGCCCAAACGTTCATTTCCTCTTTGAAAAAGGCTAAAAACCTGAGGTTGACAAAATTCTCCAGACCGCAAATGCCTTCCCAACAAAACCACAATTTGAACAGATAAAGTCTCCATGAAATATTTACTTGTACTGTTCCGACCGACTCCAAACCACACTGCAGTTTCAGAAATTCACCCTGAAGTGTCTGTGGTCAACCTGCAGGTCCAGGTCACCATCCAGCTCCACTTCTCCAGCCCCCCACCCCGATATCTGCAATCCCTTTATAACGGGGTTCCACGATCGTAGGGAGCAGCTACATGGGATCCACACAGCAGGCAGTCCCTGCAGCCTTGCCGACAGATAGTGAAGGATGCATTAAAGGTCAAAAGAAGAAAAGAAAACAAGAAATGAGATTTATTTCCTCAGGGTGTAGCCTTTTCTTCTAATGAATCTCATCTGGTAATGGAGATACATGCAGGGGCTTGTAGGCACCCACGAAGCCATGCCTCTGCTTGCAAGACAAAGGAAGTGTGCATAACTCAGGAAGGATTTACCTGTGACTTCTGTACAAAAAGGAGATGAAAAAACACTCTTGGACTAGATGCAAAAAAAAATTTCCATAGTCAACTTTTCTCTAGAATGTCAGATTCAGAAACGATGAGGGCAAACAGCATGACTAATTGCTATTAGTGAGGTTTGGTTCATCATTTAATCACTCTATAGAAGTCCAGCTAATCTTGCACACCTCCAGCACAGGTAGTGATATCCTTCAGGTTAAACACTGTTATCTAGAGAGGCGTCAGGTCAAAACACACACCACAGTGTCTAACCTCTTTGGAAAGAATGATTTAAGCCAAACAGGAAAATCAGTTTAGTACCAGTACAGTCTGCAAGCTAGAACAGAAGGTTATAAGATAGCTTCAAATGCTAGTGGGCTCTCAGGATGGAAAATGAAAAAGCAAAACACTAAAAAAAAACCTCTGACCCAAACTGATAGGACTTTACAGCATTCCACCTCTATTTAAAAAAAATAAATAAATAAAAAAATTATGTACAACATCCAATGGCCAGGTAAAAGGACAAGCTAAAAATACATGGTAGCTTGGTTATAACTTTTTAACCACCACCTTTAGGTGGAATAGGTGGCTGTGAATAGCCTGCTATCCAGACCAGGGTAATAGTTCTGAACTATTAGAGCGATGCCTTTCAAAAACTTGCAAATTCTTCTCCCAGTCTGCCTGTCTGAATCAGCCTGCAGATGCAGAGTAAGTGGGATGACTCCTGGCACTTCCAGGTACTAAGAAACAATCAGTCTTGACCGTCTCAGCCTACAAAAAGCACAGCTGAAAGTTAAGCCTATGTTTGGTATGGCTTTAATCTGTTAAAGCTCGATTAGTTAGGGTAACAATGTTGAATTGGAAGAGGAAAAAAAAAACCAAGAGGCATCCCAACAACAACAAAATCCCAGGAATTAAGTAGTCCAAATGCAAGTATCTGTGTAAATGCTTTAAGTTATTTCATGAGAAACAGCCAACTAAAGCAAGTTTCATTTCCAGGAAGCAACAAGGGATCTGAGCCAGGTTTGCCATTTCACTTTTTGCTTGCTTTGCTGGAACTAGAACATGTACTTTTAATCTGTTTAGTTTGTAAACCTAACTTTGACGTTTCCAGTTTAGTGGATGTTGAGGAATTGTTGTATTATGAAAGATGAAGGGTACGTATCCAATACGCTGGGTTTCCTGCCAGAAATTACAAAAACAGGATCAACCACAGAACACTGAATTCCCTTCTCGCCCACAGCTGGGATTTCTTTCATAAGCTTACCTCAGAGCGGGGCAGTGCCTCATGGCACGGCCTTGTCTGAGGTTTTATTAAAGAACTTGAAAGGACCTTTTCAGCAGAATCGTCTCCCACATCACCACAATCCCAGACAGACTGCGACGTTTTGCAGAATTACCGGGAGTGAAGTTGCCTCTATGACAAAAGCACCGCAATAGAAAGCCAGGTTTCCCGGCTTCTCTAATACCTTCCCAATTTCCTTTAGGTGCTGATGCTTCTTCCCGTTTCGCAAGCAGAAGCAGATACAATAGGACAGCTGATATTTTGATCTTGCATGCTCATCTGAGTACAAGTTGCAGGAATTCTCAAAGATGGCAGTGACCTGGGACGAATTCAGAGAGGAAGGGGACCTGGAGGCGTTGGCTCCAACAGTGCCTTCGTGTGGAACAACCCTAGTTTTAGATCTGGGGCCATGTCCTCTGACAGAGCAGGAATATTTCAGAAACATTCTTGTATCAGCGTGTTCTCTGCACCTACAGCTGTGTAGGATTTATTTGAAGAGTGGCTCCGAGGGGCATTACAGTCTCAATATTCAGTTTGGGATATATAATACGCTCTAAATACTGAATTTGACTTTGTGTTACAAGTCTGCTGGTTTTCCTTCACAGAAGTAGTGAGGGAAATGAAGCCAGGAATTGAAGGAGTTACAAAATATGAGCAGCATTGTTCTACAACTACATGCAAAGCAAATCTCTTTCATAATCTTTCAACTGATCTGGCACGTTGCTATCAATCTAGTCAGGAACCGCAAGGATGTGTGGTAACGACGTGGTGCAGAATTAAACTGTAGGTTTTGCTACAACATTTCCTTCATGTGTTTTTCTAAAAACTGATTTCAAGGGAAGCAGCAATGATACATCACATCACAAACTGAAAACAAGGCTTATATTGACCCTGTTCCCAAACCAGCACTTGTCTGGCATGATTCTTCCGCGAAGACGTTTCCTACAAAAAAGGCAAGAAAGGAATCAAAGTGCTCACAGTGTTTTTTAGAAAAGAATATGCTCAAGCAGAGGCTGAAACATACACAAGTGAGTTCTGGAAAGGTGAGAGGGGTTTTACCTTTCTGGTTTTGCTTTCCTGCACCACCAATGTACAGCCAAACACATACATAAAATAAAAAGTGCTTGAGGAAAAATCCAGTGGTTTTGATCTAACAAAGCTTGGCATTAAGATATTTAAAGTGGAACAACTTGGTATTTTATTCTCAACCTTTTACTTTTGCACTTTCATTTTTTTCAAAATCAGAATTTTAATGTTTCCCCTTTAGCTTAGGTGTATAATGAATATTTACATTGCTGGCAACCAACTAGAATTATCGATTACACAATGTATAAGCAAATATTTTTCCATTTGCAGCTTCTAATCTAATGAAGCACTTCTGATTACTCACTGAATCAATTAATATAACTTTCCTACCTGAAGGCCATCTGCTGGTCTCTGTGAGAAACAAGGGTTCAGGTCAACAAAAAGCATCTCATGGTGTTGAAGCAAATAGAGCAGGAGGCCATTGCAAAGCCTTTGTTCTTCACAAGCCAAGGGACTGACAGGGATCCTAAGGGAAGAGGAGATGGATCAAGGTTAGGAATTCTCAGATCAGGAGCTAATGATGAGTCACACAGGGAGCCTCCCAGTATGAAAGATTATTCAGCAAAGCAGCCAGCTGGGTGACTGGAGAAAATGGAGTTTTAGCCTCATTTCCAACAAGCGGTCGTTGGGACAGAGACCAACTTAATTTGGAGGGTTCACAGCACTGGGAGCCTCACAGTGATGGAGTCCCAGTTTGCTGCAGTGGTTCACAACACGGTGAATCTTTGCGGCACCACAGCAGAATGGCTAGAACCTGACGGTAACTCGAAAGTGCATAAAATCAAGGATGAAGACAACAAAAAACTGCCCCAGAAATCTGCCATCACACCCTGGAAGAGTGTAGTTCTGTTCTAGCTTAGTTTATGGAAATGAACCTTGATGGCTAGAATGTCTTATTACCAGAACCGCCTGGGAAAAAACATAAAACATAGGTAAGAAACTTTTTCAGTGTAATATTTTATAAATTCACAGACATCAGGCATTCAGGCATATCATCTGGATGCTACCATTAATGAGTTGGGGGGAGTTTTTTGGAGGGGTTGTTTGGGGTTTTTTTTTGCTTTCTTTCTCACTTTTTTTTTTTTTTTTTAAATAAATAGTTGCATTTGTCCCTGAAGGAGCTCTGTAATCCTCCCCCCACCCCCCAACTACTTGAAATCTTGCAGCGTATTTACATCAGTTCTGTTGCCTTAATCCAGCCATGCTGCACCAACTCAGTTCCACCCAGCACAATATTAATATTTAAAGAAGAAATTCATAAACTCTGGAGGATAATGTGGAGATACACACACACACACCAGTCTTCTGTTTGCCAAATCAGTACATTCATTATTCATTTCTGATTTTCAAGTACAAATCTGCACACTGGGCCCAGTCCAATTGCTTTCATTCACATCGTTCTTTGGTAAATTTACTGCTGTTTCTGTAAGAATTTTTTGGGGGCTCCTTTTGAAAGAAGACGGTTTAAGCAGAGCTATAGCCAGGTACAGTGTAGGCAGATTTACAGGATAAACGACTGCCATTGCTTCTTTCTTTAGGGTTGGCTAGCATTTCTCCTTGGAATCCTATTCTTCTCAGGACAGACTCAGTTTTTCCACCAAAGCCCGAATGTAAAACCTGGTTGACTGAGCAATAGCCTTTTCTGCATACAACAGTCCTAAGAGATTATTCATCACTTGCCCAAATAATAAAAGACCTTCAACTCACAGGTCATACAATCTTTTTAGTCCCTTGTCTTCTTTTTCAGCTTATTTCTTTAACTTAGACATATGTTCCTGAATCCATTTCTACCAGCTGTTAACTCCTTGCTATCAAGGAGCACTCCACAAGTTGGTCATGAAGATAAACAGCTCTCACCCTACTTACTGGGTCCCACTTTCCCTTACTAGCAGCCAGTGTATTGGGTGCCCGGTTCTCATTTCATCTTAAAACAAATCTAAGCTATGCTCCGTGATGTGACCCTACAGCTGACTCCAGATATTAACGCCTTCTCATCCACAGATATTCACGGGGTGGCAACAGGTGTGTATTCCAAATACAGAAAATACGTTTTCGGTTTTCTCTGCAGCCACCTTCCACAACGACTTTCAATTAATTTTGTAAAATAATCACTTGCTGCCTCTTCAGATACTTCTGCTGCTAGCAGAAACTATATTATCAGGCTGACAATAGGGGAATCATTTTCACACACTGTCAAACCCAGGAAGACGTTCCTAGGAAGAGCACAGCTATTGGAGTATATTCTGAACTTCACCATAAAATCCCTGTATCAGTTGTAGTGCAAATCAAACCCAGGAGAACACCCACTACAAATAAGAAACAATTAGAATTTGATCGCCAGGAATCAGCTACTGGTTTCTATGAGTCTAAACCTTTCAAAGTTGCTTTGCCACAAACTGCAAGCTAGAAAATCCATACAGTCCCTTGCCTTGGCTTTGTTCAGGAGAACTGCCGAGGTTCCCAGCTGGCAGAGTCCTGCTGCAAATTTACAGAAAGAGTGAGTCAAAATGAGTCGAAGCAAACAGCGGGTTGACTTAGCATCTTTGTGCACTTGTGCAAGAGTTACTTACTGAGGTCAGTAGCAGAAATCTCTTTACCAAGATGAGCCATCGCAAAGTACCCATAGAAATTTAAAGTAACATCAGTTGAATCTCTGGTAAAAGCAAAGAAACACATTCTCCTCAACATTTACAGAGACTAGCAGAAGATGAAACACTCACAAGAAGGAGGATGAATCAGTTATTTCTGTTGCCGTTCAGAGGATGAGCAGAAAGAAATCAGCAGTAGAAATTGCTGGAAGAGTGGAGCTTAGTAAAGAAAGTCTAGGGAGTAGCCAGCCTGGTACTTGTCCTACGAATTCTGGTTTGGGTTCCCTTACCTACAAGGTGAGAACATGAAAGCTACATCACGCAAATGTTAAGACTGAAGGCTCAAAAGGTAAAAAACAGGTGGAGGGTCAAAAATCTAAAAGAAAAGCAATGTGCAAGGTGCTGCTGGAACAACTTAACAGCAGCGAAGATAGCTTAACTCGGTCTCATGGGCAAAAAAATAGCATGGGGGAGGAAGGCC
Source organism: Athene cunicularia (assembly GCF_003259725.1). NCBI lineage: Eukaryota > Metazoa > Chordata > Aves > Strigiformes > Strigidae > Athene > Athene cunicularia. The sequence continues at coordinate 3,375,818 of NW_020799106.1, forward strand.
AGTAGAAGAATTCAGGAGCTGATTTGCAAAGGAGACTGAGGTAAATTTAAAACATTTTACTCAGTTACGCTTTTTCTGAAACACTCTTTTTTCTTATTCTCACTTCGGGTCCCATCACCCTGAACAGGGACTGGAAGCACATACACTAATAATATAACAGAATTCTTCCAATACGGAGATGATTTTAGTCAAACATTTACTATAAGCAGCATTAAAGTAAGGGGCTGCAACGGATTAAAAATAGAGAAGATACAGGTTATTTAACATTCAGTTTTCACACAAACAGTGATATTATTTTCCTAGCATTCGTGATAATAGGAGTTTTCTGTGACTCTGTAACTAGAGTTTCAATATAATACCTGTGCTAAGGCTTGTATTTTCTGTGTTGCAATCACCATCATTACTAATTGTGAAATACATGCAGTTTAGACTTGCAAGATGTAATGAGCAGCGAGTTTTATATTCTAATTTTGTGTTCCCGATGCCCACATGTGTTCTGTGTTCCAAGTCGGCCACTTCAGCGAAACTATAAGCATGACAGGTCTCCACAAATAAAAGTGTCAACAGATTGAGGCAGGTGATAAATCATAGATAGAATTTGCACTTGAATATAAATAGATCAAAAATTTAAAGTAAAAAGGCTTGTAAACAACTTAGCTTGGTTGTTTTATGTCAAAGAAGGAAAAAGTAACTGCACAAACCCACAGATTGTCAGAATACATGCACAACAGTTTTAACACCTGCAGTGAATTCGCGCCAAAGTGGAGCTGACATTACATCCAGAAGGTTATTTCTAACAATTGCACGGGGTATACATTTCTGCAGATTAGATGCAGAGTTCTTCTTTCCATAACCTTCACGTTCTGACTGAACAACTAGAGCAAGCACTACACCCAGCAGGTCTCACTTTCCAGTGAATCTCCACTCTAGCTGTCAAATGTTTCATAATGTGGTGGCTAATTGCGCTAATCCTTGCTCTGAAAGATGTGAAGGATATTTATGATTTTATTCCCGGCATCAGCAGATATTTGTCACTTTAGACTGCCTGGAACTCCGCTGCTGTAGGGGACAACACACGTGGTGTATTCCGGTTCATTCGAGGCCTCAGGTCGCTCAGCAGACACAGCAATCACGCCCAGAGGAAACACCAGCTGCAAGGCTCTCCTCTCCACCCCACCAAAACTACCAGATAGGTGATTTTTCTTACTCCCGCAAGGACAGCACTAGTTACACACTTCACAACAAATGACCTCCAGACTTGACTGGTTTCTCTCCCCAGAGCTGGTGAGATCAGAATGACTGTAAAAAACTGGAGTTAATATTCGTAGGGCAGATACACTTCTATTTATGGTAGCTGTGTTGTCTCGACAAGTCACTGGCAGAGAAGCCTGATGCTGATTGTTTTTAAGGCTTCTCAGGTCATTGCCATAAGCGTTTAGTTTAGCAATAAGTGTACTTTAAAAACTGGACACAGGGGCACGTTCAGAAGTAGCTGGACCATCTCCCAAAAGAGAGCAGGATGCTTAAAAACTGAAACAGCTCATCAATCAATAAGTGAGCCTACTGGATTCTTGTGTGTAAACACAGGAATCAGCGGGCACATGTTCAAACATTCTGGGAACAGAGATAAAGGATTAAAGTATTCTTGCATGCATCATGAGTGGCACTCCTCAGCGGTTGGTATTGGGACCAACGTTATTTAACATCTTTAAGCCAATGATGTCCTGGGCTGCATCAAGGGAAGTGCGGGCAGAAGGGTGAAGGAGGGGATTCTCCCCTCTACTCTGCTCTTGTGAGCCCCCCCTGCAGGGCTGTGTCCCGCTCTGGGGGCACCAACATCAGAAGGACACAGATCTGCTCGGGTGGGTCCAGAGGAGGCCACAAAGATGCTCAGGGGCTGGAGCACCCCTGTGAGGAGAGGCTGAGAGAGCTGGGGGGTTCAGCTGGAGAAGAGAAGGCTGCGGGGAGACCTTAGAGCAGCCTCCAGGGCTGAAAGGGGCTGCAGGAAAGGGGGGAGGGACTCTGGATCAGGGGGTGTGGGGACAGGATGAGGGGTAATGGGTTTAAACTGGAAGAGGGCAGATTTAGATGAGATATATGGAAGAAATTCTTCCCTGTGAGGGGGGTGAGGCCCTGGCACAGGTTGCCCAGAGAAGCTGTGGCTGCCCCCTCCCTGGAAGGGCTCAAGGCCAGGTTGGACGGGGCTTTGGGCAACC
>NW_020799106.1:3378083-3414612 GCF_003259725.1 Athene cunicularia
CTGTATAAACACTTAACTTCCAAAATGTTCCACTTACTACTGGACATAGAGTTACAACAGAAAGCCTCATTGTGAGATGTGATCTAGTAGTACTGTTTAAGTTCGCTAAATAGAGAGTACTCACTTGAACAGAGCAGGTCCAAACACAACGGCTAGGTTTTCCAGAGTCATGAAATTCACGGCACTGTATGTCGCTACCTTGAAGAGGAAAGCAGACAGGAACTGAAAAAGGTTTTGATGGGCTTTGGGCAGGCAGCTGAGCAACCGTTTCAGGTTCTCTATGCACTCTGTTGCATGGATTTTGTGTTCTGTGGGGAACAACAACAACAACAAAAAAGTGATGACATAGATATTCCTAATAACAACACAGCTTCACCACAGACACTGTTACGGATCTAAGAAAGAGGGAAGGGTTTAAAACATATTAGAGCAAAGTAAAGAATAAATATGTCCTAAGCAAAAAAAAAATTGTACACTAAATTTTGACAACAATTTTTACATATTAGTATTTAAGTACCATGGGTTTTCCAGGTACCGAGTCTTATATACACTGTTTCTGCTTTTCTTCCTGTTGACAGAATCCTCTATCACTTGCTGCTGCTGCTTTTTTAATGGCCTTGCAGGCAGTAGTCATGTGCCTGAATCCTTAAAGCTGCCTTTAAAGATGACACAAGATTGTCAGACTTGACTCTCCCCAGAGATTTTTTTACACATGCTGTATGATTCTCATTAAGAGAAAGAAAAAAATTGTACCCTTTCAGCCCCACATCATCCTCATTTCCTGACTAATTGGTAGCACTCAGTCTCAAAACGTTTTTGCTCTATAAATACGCAACTGTAGTTACACAAGAGATGCTTATAAATCTAAATTGGGGATACTTAGCATTTTCTTGGTTATCATTCTTCAAATAAGAGTTACAAGATACAGAAAATGGGTTCACAGCTTTATTTGATCAGCAGTTCAGAATTAGTATGATAAAGTCTCCTGGTTATTAGAATTGAGATGACAGTACTGCTCAATAACCGGCAGGTGATGCTCAGATTTACCACAGATCACCAGGACACATCTGTGTAGCTTTGACACTGTAAATATCAAACTACGCCCTAAAGGGCAATTTTAGTCCTAAAAATACATTTCATAAAGGCCAAGACCCATGGTGCTCAACCTATTAGTGAGAGAGAGATGGAAAAGGGGATGAAAGGGGGAGGAAAAAATGAAAAAGGAATAAATAAAAAAGAACAGCAAGACTATTCAGGGTAGGCAAAGCAAGACGCTCGCAAAAAAACCCCCATAAATCTTTCAGCACAGACTTTCACAGTTCAATAAAGTGACTCATTTATCTTTTTTTCTCCGGTTTTTTTTTGGTAAACATGTACATAACTTGGCACTTGGCAGATGAAGTTTGAACAACCTGCAATCTAACCCACAAAACCCACTTATTTGTTTGCAAACACCCGAGTTAGCTATCACTCGGAACCACTGGGCAGAATCGTCCGAACGCATTAGCTCAGCCATTGCAGACATGAACAGGGAACTAGACAGTTTATTGTTGTAGGTACTCAACCTGGCTTTGCTTTTTGAATGCCTCATGCTGCTCCACACACTGCTGTCCAAGAAAACCAAAAGAAAACTAGTAAAAACTACTAAATAGGAAGAGAGATGTACAAAAAGGCTCCTGTACAAGGGAAGGTTAAATAGAGGAAGAGGCTTCAGTGTGGAAAATAGATAAGTAAGGTAGTGGCTATATAAAGAAAGAAGCAGCATTTTGATGGTGATTAAAAATAAAAATGTTATGTCAGTAACAAGCAAGGCATCCATTTTAAAAAGAAAGCATGCAGAAAAAGTATTTTCGCAAAGAACACAGGGTTGGATTGCAGAATGCCTCGAGGCAGGATGTTGTGGAGTCCAAAAGCCTTCATGAATTAAAAAAAAAAAAAAAAAAAAAAAAAAAAAAAAAAGACCATAGGCAAGTTCATGGAAGACGGATCCATCAAAAGCAATTAAACATCAGGCTCAGGTTAAGGAAACTTAGAGGAAGGTGCAATGAACTTATTATCTGTCGCTGTCAAAGAAAGGACAGAAGCCTGGAAGGTGCCTGTTCTGTACCTTGGAAAGTTTTTAGCAAGCCAGAACAGATGTTGTCTGGAAAAACAGCCACTGGCAGCTCTTTCAGAAAGAGTTTCAGGAGACTGGCCACAGAATCAACATCTCCATCATGAACAAGGTCTACTTGTTCTCCTTGATTGTATTTCTGCCTCAGTTCCTTGATTTTGTTTACCGAGCCACTGATTCGAAATATACCGACATGCTCCAGACCTGTTCAGGAAGAAATAGGAAACAGTAAGCAACGGTTGCATTGGCCATACCTGTGCGAAGAGAACAGGATCTCAGAAAGCAAGATAATTATAAAAATAGACTTTTCAGCAGTTACAGCTGAAAAGTACAGCTTAAACAAGGAGTAACAGTTTCCAGAGACCAAAGAGAGAAAATAATGAACTTACCAAACACTTCTAGGTACTCGACCATCTGTGTCACAAGAAAAGGAACTCCGCGTTGGGTTGTATCCTGTGTGAGGGTTTCCAGAGGAACACCGAATGTGCTCCCTTCTCTGCTCAGCTGTAGGTCTGGTGAGACTTTATTTGTTGTGTCCCTGACTTGAATAGAAGATAAGGATTTCTGGGGAATAAAAACAGGCAAGTGATAAGCAGAAACTGGGTTTTATTGCTTTAAGGTCCAAGGGTCTAGATCTTACGTAAAATTATTGTCTTCATTACCGCATTTTAGTACGGATTTTACTTCTGCATGTTCTTAAAATACTAATGTCATTCTTCTGTAGAGCTGAGACGGGACCCGCGATGGGGTAAATCGTACTGGAACCCATTCACACCTACACTCACAGAAAATGGGATTCTGAGTCAAGGCAGCTGCCCTGTTTAGGACAGGGAGGTGTCACTAAAAATCCCTTCCCCAAGAAGAGCCCCAACAGCCAGGAAAAAAGCTTACCAAGTGCTGGTGCACAGCCTTCCAACCCTATGAAATTTATGAATTTCTACCAAATTAATGAAGATAAAATGTACAAGATTGACGGAGGAGCCAGAAGAGGAATTCAAGCCACAAGGGTTCCTGTCTGCCCATCTGGTTATTCTGAATTTCTTACCCCAATAACCGATGCAAAGACATCCTGAACAACCTGCCCTTGGGAGCTGCCTTTCCCTCTTGTTAGGCTGGGGAGGCTGGCCATCGTGTGGGCTCTGGCGCTGGGGCCCGGGGCCCGGGGGTGGCAGTGGGCTGAGGGGCCCGTGGAGCCCCTCAGCCCCCCCCGGGCAGCCTCGGGTGGGGGGTTCTAGAAAGGGGGAAATGCTGCCTGGCATGAGAAGCCCTTGCTCCCTTATCCTCTTTCTCTCCTCTTCTACCTGATACAGAGAAATGTCCGCTTCCCTTGCAAATTATTTACTTATAACAACACATGATGATTTCTGAACCTTGCCTGAGAGTCCTGCTTGCCCAGGTAGTTTGGGGATTGGCTATAAGAAAGTGGCAGGTAGTCCTGGGGTATGAATTAAAAAGACAACTCACTGATAGCAGACTCAGAACCCTCAGCAGGCACTCACTCAAACTCAAACAAAAAGACCCAGAGATACAATCTAGGGAGGGAAGAAGACATCTGGACTTTGCTTCACAGCACATGCCCCGGAAAGAGCAGACACTGTGAAGAAGATCACGTACTTCTGCCCTTGACCACCAAAGACCCCCACCCTATTTCTACTATGCACGCTCAAGGCTATGCAAATGAGTTCCAAGAAATAATAGTCACGCCTATCCCCCGAATTAATTGTAATAACCCAGCCTTTCCTAATGAATATGTATGCTTTGGTGTAATAAATATTTGACTACTTGCCAGAGACAGGGGTGCAAGCTTTGTGGAGAAATCCCCTTGCACCCCGGCCGGCACAAGCAGCCCTGCTTCAGAATTCTCTGCGAGTTGTAGAGTTTGTGTCCAGCCATCACACCCCTCTGCTTTACCTCGGAAGCCCTGGGCCACATTTTGTCCTCATTTTCCTCTCAGGCAGGCTACGCTCACAGTCACAAAGGAGAGGACCCATTCCCACCCCACAGTGAGAGCCACAGTCCAAACTGGGAACACCCATATTTACCAGTTCTGCATCAGCACCACTAAAACATGACCTGCATTTCATTTTACTTTTTTGTAGCATCATCCCAACGCATTCTAAAACCAGCCTTTACTTAAATGTTTTGTACTACTATGTTTTCAGACGCAAAAAGGAAATACTTCCCTGTAGATTTGTAGCTGAACCACTATAGAAAAGCTGTTTCTCAGCCCACGAAGCACACACACCATCACTAAAGCCACAAGCCAGCGCTCAAGGAGGCCACGGCCAGCCGCGCTGCCATGGCAAACACACACAAACACATCCTTAAACACCTACACACACCCTATTTCACTCTTTCAGGACATAAGCAAGCTTGGAATGTGATGCTAATGCTAAAGCATTAATAATTACCTAAAAGGAACCAATATCAGCACGTACCAAATGTATTTTACATCACTTTTATATGTAAAAGCAGGGAGGTGTTAAAAAAACCCTCTAAAATATCTATGATATATTTCTCTATAACACTCCTCTTTCCCTCTTCAGACGCAGCAGCGAGGTTGGGAGAAGAATGCAGCTTCTCAGAAAGAAGAGAGGATGTAAGAAAGGACTTAAGAAGCCAGATTTAAGTTCACTTACGCAAATGGAAAGGGAGGCACTTGCTCCCATATTAGACTGCAGGAGAGCGCGTTTCAGCTGTGCTGCTCAGAAGACACCATCACCTCGCTTCCCCTCACAAAGCCACGTAGTCTGGCCAACGCTAACTGCGGCCGTTGGGCTGCTCCTCTGTCATTAATTTATCATAGCATAATTGCTAGGCATAATCTTAATCAGTAGTTTCACTCCAGATTTTGCGGAAGGTAGAAATTAACTGCCGGTAGAAGCGGGTTCCTTGTAGCCACCACTTGCCTCCGGAGGCAGCTGCACAGGCTGATGGATGTGTTACCATCAGGAGATGTTTCCATGGCACCTAACACACACAATGGCAGGGCTTCCCGCAGCACACCGATTGTGTGCTTGATATTTACTTTCGAGAGGCTTTTTTTCAACGCAGGTTTGCAGATATTTATACTACCCGCTGTCCATTCTGCCTGCTAGCAGCAAAGTAAAATATTTTGAGATGGCCCACAGTATATACGCGCTATAGATACAGCTTTATACAACAATCATTTCAGTAAACATACAAGCAAGGATTCATCCAGCTTTTGAAACATGGAAGAGAGATTTGCTGTTAAGCCCAACATCTTCTGTTGTAATTCTTTCAGATACCAAGCCTCTCCTAGGAAATAAGCCACAGCGAAGCAAGTAACGTTGTAGTTAAATTCTAATTGGTGTGGATTCTTAATACAAATTTGGTAGTTAGGGACAAAACCAAACCACACAAGGCAACAAACCAAAACAAACCCAGGCACTGAGTCAGACCCCTCCGGGGCAGTACCAGAAAAGCAGGAGTTACTCTCAGGGTGCCGGACTGCTGATTTAGTGGAGATGGCAGAGATAATTCCCTCTTCCTTAGGAGAAAGGATACCGCTGGCAAACGGTGAGGATTTTTAGCTCGCTCACCTCTCCACAAGATCCCACCATGAGGTCTGGAAACGCCATGGTTTAAGGCTTTCCTGCCCCCCCGGCATGAGAAGAGACCTCACTTGGGTGACGGCCTCGCTTCCACATTAGGACATGCCAACCCCCACCACCCAGGGATCATATCTGGGCCAAAATTCCTCACTGCCGCCCCTGCTGGCTCCAGGTCACCGGCTCTGCAGCCCTCACAAAATCCTGCATTTACCCTGCTGTGCACCAGAAGTGGCTAGCTGACTTCGCCAGCCCAATGGGCTTTTAATCCCTTTCTCCACAGCACGCGGGCCATCCCCCCAGCACAGCTGGCCCTCCTCAAGCCCATTTTGACCAGTGGCATGCAAAGCTCAGCCCTCTCCTCAATGCCATCACTCCCCACAGCCCCCTGGCCTGCTCTGCCCAAGGGCTGAACTGGGGGCAGGTGCCACCTTGCCCAGCAGCCCAGCCTTCCCCAGGAGAGCAGGAGAGAGAACCCCGCCGTGGCTACCTGCTACTGCCTGCCCAGTTGCCTGGCCCAGCATCCCGGGCAGCCTGGCCTCATCACTGCAGAGTGCTCCAGAGTCCATCACCACAGCTGCAGGTGACTGAAGGGCCCTGCCCCTGCCCTGCCCCCTCCAGCACTGCTGTCCTGGGACATTAACCACTTCACAGCTAAGCCTGTTCGAAGCTGTTGGGCCCACAGGCAGTGGCAAGGCTGATGGAGCTGTCTCCACAGCACCGCACCGTGTAAAACTGACTGCTAAAAAGAGAGGAAAACGTGTTGGTCCTCCTGTATCCCATGGCATGACTGCTGTCCGTCACAGCAGTATGGTGTCCAGTGCTCATATCTGAAAGAATTCAGGGAGCATTTTGGTGTGCAAGATCCCCTCCCTGCTTCATTCAGATCCTCTCTCCTGCCGCTGCCCTAGAGGCACCATAAACAGTGTTTTCCCACCCTTCAGGCCCTCACACGCTTCACGGCTGTGTGATGGCACAGGAGCAGCTCCCCCACCTTTGCTGGGTCCCTTCGGTACAGACAAGAGTACAAGGCACCCAGAGCCACCAGCGGGCTGGTAGCAGTTTGCCCTCTGCAGAGAAACAGTTCACAAAAAGGCCTGTGCAAAAAAATAAAAAATAAAAAATCCCCAACTTATAAAAAATCAACAGCTAACTCTTTGCTGCCCACAGCAGCACATTTCCACCATCCATCGGACCAGATGCCATAGGAATCATCCTGCTGACATGTCGCTCTCCCTTGCTTCAGCTAAACATGTAAATTCTAGGCAAATATCTGTTAAAGCAACAAATTATCTGCTTGAGCAGCAAGCACAGTGTTTTCCTGTTGGGTGATGACCCAGGGCGAACAAGGCAGCAGCGACTGCAGTCAGCCTCTTGCTCTCTGCTGCTCCTCTAGCTGCAATTATTGAAGAAATTGTTTTCAAGACCTAACTGCAAAATTCAGCAAGGCTTACAGAAAAAAGACGACGTTTCAGTTCCCGAGGAAGTCTGCAACAGCTAGAGGGCACACGAGGCTTGCCAGAGAGGTGGTCCTGCAACCCTCACTTCAGGTACAGCAAGGAGGGCCAAGCCCTGGACCGGATTTTCTTTCCGTCCGAAGTGACACAGTTCAGTGTTGTACAGAAGCCGCAGGCAGCGCAAATTAAACATAAAACTGCTCACACTGTGTAGCTGCAACTCAAACGCTTCCTTGACAACCTCCGGATCAAAGTCAGTCCCTGCAGGACTTCAGCTACACAAATAGGTTATGTGGTACTTGGAGCAGCCACCCTACCCTGACTTGAAGGGCCACGTCTAAAAAAAACCCCAAACTTTTGCCTGCCACCCAGGGGAAGGCTTGTGAGGAAAGGCAGTGCTGTGGCCTGGGTGGTGTGAGGGGCTGGGGGAGTCCGGGGGGGTGTGTGTGTTGCTTTTGTACTCTCTCACTGGGGGCATGGCCCCCGGCTACCGAGAGGGCTGCTTTTGAGGATTGCTGATGTCTCAAAAAAATAAAGAATAAATATGAAAGGAAAACATAAGAGTTCAGTTTTCTTTCTTAGAAAACAAGGGTTTTTTTACAGAAGCATTAGGAACAACAGGATCCCTATGAGAGAGGGCAGAGGTAAATCCACTGTCAGCAGCAGTACAAAAAAAAAAAAAAAAAAAAAAAAAAAAAAAAAAAAAAAAAAGCAAGAAAAATAATTAACCGAGGCTTCATGGTTCATTTCAGTTTTCCCTCAAAGCTGTAAGCAGCCTGTTCTGCTAACCTAGTGATCTGTGTCTTGGCTTCGGGAGGCTCCAAGCATCCAGCCAAATAGGAAAGGAAGCCCTTGGTGGTGGGCAAGAGGCGAGCAGCCGGAGCGCGCGCCCCACGGGGAGGCCGCCATGGGGACGCGGCGTGGCCAGTCCTGCCATGCCGCGCTCCCTGCCGTGGCCCAGATCCAGCTGGAGAGGCTGCGGTGGCTCAGGATTAGAAGTAAACACTGCGGAAAGCAGCCCCGCTGATCCCAGCTGCAGCCTTCGAGCCCTGGATGCTCAGGATCAGAGGGGAACTGTGGGGTTCATAAATAAACGCATAAAGCTTGACCTGAAGCAAATAAATTCAATGCAATTGCAACAGCTAGCCGGCCCCTCCATGGCATGATCCTCACTAACCAGTGACAGCTTCTAAAGCAACTTTGCAAGGATATGCAGGCATACAATGCTGATTAAAAACTAAATATCAGTACTATATGTTTTTCATTTAAAGCATTGTCCACCATAAATGCTGCGTTCCAGTCACACTGCTGGGGTTCTGGTATCTAATATTATCCTGAAACAGAATTTGTGATGCTTTGATTTTGAGGTATTTAGAGTGTTTAGGTCTTTTTTCTTGTTTGTTTTTTTTTTTGTTTTTTTTTTTTTTCAAGTGGACAACTGCAAAGAAAAACCCTTTGAGTGCGTCAGAAGGTCAGAGAACTCCATAAATACAAGTGAATCAGCTCATTAAAACATCACTAAATTTGTCTCATCTGTAGTAAATGCTTCAGACCCTCTGCGATTGCTCTGCTGGAATTGCTAAATTATGCTGTTGGTACGGGATGATTATGAGCGGTGTTGTATCCGGAACACTGGACATTACGAGTTCACATAATCGACCTCTAGGTCATTCCAGCTGCTTTAAAACCCTTTTCCTGCTATATATCAAAACAGAGGCCAGCCTGGTGGAGGAGGAGGCCACGGGGTAGCATCCCACAGGACCTCACAGCTAATGGTGTTGGTTTTTGCAGCTTGCCAAACGGCAAATGAGCACCGGCCAGGCGGTCAGCACCCCTCAGCTACGAGACCCGCGGCGCAGGACGCTGCCTCCGGCTTACCCCAGTGCTGGGGACTGTGTTGGGTGAAAGGGCCAGACCCTGCGGGAGCCGAGGGAGGAGGAGAAAGCACCGTGGGACAAGAGAGGGTAAGAAGCCGACGTTACAGCAGGGGATACAGGACTCCGCTGACCAGAACTGTTTTGAAAAGGAGAGTTTGGTTTGGGTGGGGAGCTCAGAGGAAAGTCACTGGCATAAGTAGGAACACTACTGCTCTGACTTTGTAATTTATATGACTTTTTTAAAAACAGGATAAAACACCACCAGAAGCCTACAAAGCCCTTGCCAAGCAAGTGTGTGCTGACCTCTTACACTTCAGAGCTGACAGCTTCAGCAAGTAGGACTGAAAATGCCAAAAGCGCCCTAGCGATTTGTCTGACCAGAAGGAAAACAGAAAAATTATATTGTCTACTCCTTGGCTTAAAATGCTCAAAACTGCCACGTTCAGGAATGTATTTTTTTTTTCCTTTCTCTATGTAATCTTTTGGGAACAGCATAATCATTTGCTAAATGCACCATGATGCATCAGTTGCACCATTTCAGCCTTGACAAGCCTTGTGTGCTTACCCCATAAAAGCATCCTTGAATTGTCATGAAAAACAGTCAGGGCCAGACACACACGGATGACTTGCCATCAGGTGAACCTGCCTTACCGGCTTTTGAAGGAGGTTTTCATTGCCACCCTAGACATACAACATTTGTATATTTTATTCCCATTCATCATGAGCCGCTTTAAAAAGAAAAATGAGCTAGTTCTCAAAAATTGCACATTTTAAAGTATACGGAGCCAGTAGAGAAACTATAGTGAGTCTCAAACAAAAGGGAAAAATGGAAATATGAGCTACAACCAAGACAGAAGTACAGATAAGGAAAAAATGCATCTAGCATTAGGTAATCATTGGCAAGGAAAGCGGCATGAAAAAACGGTATTTCTATTTTAATTACTACTGTATCTATATACATTTTTCTGCATCATAGCTGCTAAAAGCCACAGTACAGCATTATAGGACGGTTGCCACATATGTCTCATCGTAGCGTTTTGAGTGCCAACTGTCTACTCACCAAGCTAAATTATCAGAAAGGAAGAGGTGCTGTCCTGACAAGAAAGCCGCTCTCCCCTGCTGCTACACGCGCTGCTCTTCCCTGTGCTTACGGAGAGAGTACACGGGCCACAGCCCCTCCTGCCAGGCAAGCTCCTGTCAGCTGCCAGCAGTCTCCCCCCTAAATTCAGGGGGTTTTGTTCTGCTCACAGCTCACTGGGTGGACTCCTCGGGATGCCCAGGGGGAAAGACGGGTACGACTCCATGGCCAGCACCAGGCAGGCGCAAGGCAACTGCCCCCTTCTCCATCAGCCAGCCAAGCCTCAGTCAGTGCTGTGCCTGAGCAAACATCTCCTGAGTCACAGCAGGGCTCCTCCGTACTGTGGACGCAGCACTACATGAACCCACCTGGCAAGCTCGGAGCTGCTTCCCTCTATCTGCACCCATCTCTGGCAAGGGATGTGTTGGTGTCCCGTGGCGGCTCAGCAAAGCCTCTTTCCAGGGAGCTGGATTACAGGCATGTGGAGAACTGCCCAACGAAACAGCGGCAGGCACATGTTCAGACTGCTTTTTTTTTTTTTTTTTTTTTTTTCCTCCAGCCTATTAAACTCTCTAGCATCATTTTTTTTTTTCTCTTAAGGAAAACGTGCAGGAAGCTGCATACTTCCTTGGTAGTTTTGCAGAACTAAAAGTACCTTGCAAGTGACAGGTCAACTGTCAATACTCTTCTCCTTTCGGAGTGAAATGTCGCGAGGGTTGAATTGGAGCCTGCCTCTCTCTGTTTCCTGTTTTAAACTTTTATTTTCTTCCTCTAATCTCCACCTGGCACCTAAACCTCCTAAATTTCTTGATGCTGCTCCAGGAAAAAGAAGACAGCATTCAAAATTAAGTATTGCCTCATTATCTAAAGACACTATCTTGCTGTTGCTGCTAAAGAGCAGAACATCAGCAAAAAATAGCTGTGGGCTGAAAACTATTGTAATGAAAAAAGCTAAGCTCCTTTTCAGGTCTTGAAAATTATTTAAAACCTATCTCAGTCTATATCATGAAATCCAACCTACACATGAATGAAGCTGATAACTGAACTCTCTATGCAGGGAATTAAGTGAAAGCAAATCCCAAACTTTGACACATAGGGTAAATTTGAGAGGAAAAATATATCTGAAGTAGCTGGAGGTATAAATGTACCCAGTAAAGGCTCTGTGTGCAAAAAAAATAAGCACAGACATAAGGGCTATTCTGCAACTAGACAGTCTGGCCACTGTTCCTTATTTGAGTTCGTATGCTAGTGTATACAGCATTGCTTACTGGAAAAAAAACACAGAAATAAATACATCATGGGAAGAAAAACTATCGTCCCTTCCCAGAGTCTTATCATCCCTACCAGAAAGGCAAATATTCAATCTGCTGCTTGGTGCAGTTTGCACAAAACAAAGAAGTCATGGGAATAGCAGTTTGGGCTGAAAACTTGCATTTGCAAGAGAAGAGAATTGATTCTTCTTTCCATGCAGATTTCCTTGACATTTGCTGGTGGTTGCTTCGCCTCTCCTTCTTGAGTCTGAATGAGAAATCCTCTGTTCACATCTCTCAAGCAGCACCTTCTCCCCTTCAAGTGGATCCCAGCACTAGAACTTAGTATTTCTAACACTGCAATTGCACTGAGTGCAGACTGACTCAAAAAATCTTTGGCCTCTGCTGCGGGTTAAGGGCACCTGTATTTTCTGCTACGGACACACAGCCAGAGCTAAGCAATAAGATTCAGTTGATTGACTGGCAATTGCTGAACAGGCATGTAATCAGAAAACAAGAATTTCCGTTCGGTTTGGCTGATCCCAGGTTTATTTCTCCAAGAAACAGGAAGCTGAAGAGCAAAACACAAAGCAACACAACATTTCTGTAATCATGGTTTGTTCCCTACCTGCTCATTTTCATGGGCAATTTGAACCGTAGGACTGCTTTTAGCAAAACTACAAGTACTAGGCCAGTTTCTGCAGCCCCAGTCATCCTCCCGGGAAGACAGATCTTCCATGAGGCTCCATCCACAAGCTGGACACCAGTTTCTGACAAATTCCCACAGCTGATGGGAAAATTCACCCCCAGCTTCAGCTCTAGACAGCTCATGGTCTCTGAATCTCTGGCTGAAGCAATTCTCTCTGGCAACCACACGCTGCCATTTTGCAAAAATAACTCAGTTCCAACACAATATTACTTATTTGAAGAAATCTTTGAAAAGGTGTAAAGAAATAAAATGTAGATTAGTCCTTGCCTCCTCTCTGCCTCTAGCTTGCACGGCACCTGGGGTGGGGATAAAAAGAAAGGAGGAATATGGTAAGTGGAGGCATCAGCATCCTCTTGCACCACGGACACTGCCCTAACCCACGTAAAAGTCAGGCAGAGGCAGGTTTTTATTTGTATTTCTCCAATGGCAGAGAATTTCAATACCTTTGGTCCTTACTGATTCAACATTGTTTCAGACAAATTGTTCTCGTCTATTATGTTCAATTAACTCTGCCGCCTTCAGTCTCGTGATGCTACTGGAGCAAAATTAAGAGAAAACTCAAAAAAGGTGGAACACCCCCCAAATGGAAATCTTCCCTCCGGAGAAACCGAGATGGCAGCAGCAGCTCCATCATACTTTGCAGTTCCAGGCGAGGTGATGAAACCCTGTTTTCAGTAATTCAGTCCGTCATATGCAAATTCAAGTCTCCTATTTCGGAAGCAACAAGGTAAATGGTGTGCCCAGTGGGAATTCCCTCTTCCCCATCTCACTCTCCCAGGAATCTTTCTGGTAGCCAAGAGGGTCACTCACATACTCAGAACAGTGACTACTTAATTGTTACCTATAATTGATACCTGGGGAGATACCAGACTGGCAAGCCCAGCCTCATAAATGCAGGTTTTTTTGTCCCTGATGCCCTGAGAGAACCTCCACATAACCCTGCTTTAGTTGAAGCAAATATTAATTAAATTGAAGCATTTTTTACGAACCCTTGCATAACCTCATACGCAGTATTTATTGTAATTCAAGACACGCCAGATGATTTCAGTTATCCTGATGTGCAAAGATGGTCCCCTAAGTAACACGAAGCAGAGAGACAGCCGCTCTAACCCAGGGACATTTTAATTAAACGGCAAAGTAATTTGATTCCAACAGAAGACAGCGCGACCTAATACAAATCGATATGCATGTCATATATCAAATTTTAAAGTTATAACCACAAACCCCCCCCCACAATTTAGATATGATCAGTAAATATAGAGCTGGCCATGAGCACTGTCCATTTACAAAACAGAGGGGATCGGTATTAATCTTGTTACTCAGCAACATCTCCTAGTTGTTGCTGTTAATCACTGAAAACATGTTTACTTTTCAACATGAGCTGTGACAGCAAGAAAGGAGGAAAGAGTTTAGGTGGATGATTTTCAGCCTGCAACGAGACAAACAGGGGAAAAAAAATACCCAACATTAATTTGAACTAGAAGAAAATGTTTTTGCAAGTTTAGCTGTGACCAAGCGAGATTAAGCTTGGAGCCAGAGGCAGCTGGGAACGTTTGTTGCAGTCTCACCACAAAGGGGCACGACCACGAGGGCAGGTTACAAAGGAATTGCTCCAAGCTCCTTCCCAGCCGTGTGCTGCGGCACACTACGGCCTGTTGCGCTGGCTGTTACACACGCTGCGGCCTGTTGCGCTGGCAGTTACACACGCTGCGGCCTGTTGTACTGGCACTTACACACACTACGGCCTGTTGCGCTGGCACTTACACACACTACGGCCTGTTGTGCTGGCTGTTACACACACTACGGCCTGTTGTGCTGCACTTAGACACACTACGGCCTGTTGTGCTGGCACTTACACACACTACGGCCTGTTGCACTGGCACTTACACGTGAGCCCATGCCGGAAAAACAACAAGCGGATCTCAGTTACAACCCCCCACGACATTTCCAGAGGTTCCCTGAGTGGGTTCACAACATCGCACCCACAACGATGCACTGCTGGATGCCTTAAGCAAGCACTGGCAGAAAACACAACTACACAACTTTAAACTAGGGCCTGGAAAACTCACTGTACTTCATCCCTCTGCCGTGGCACTAGGGATCAGCGAGGAAAGGAGCAGGGATGCTCCCTTGAAGGCTCCCGAGGTACGTACTTGATGACTGTACATTGCATGATATCCTTGTTGCATGCTGGGTCCCTCCAGTCTCCTCACTCAAGCGTTAAATCTCATGCTCCCGGTATGCAATTCTCCTACCTCTCACCTTACACTAGCTCACAAAACTGCACCCGATGCAGGAGATCCAAAGGGAAAAAAGCACAGCAGTGAGACCCCAGAGCCAAAAGAGTTGTCCTGCTTTTACTCTCCCTTATCACATGTGCACAAGACTCCCAGTTCCTCATTAAATAAAGTTGAGCGTCTGCAGACATCGAAGTTGAGAGATCTGCGTTCCTACCAGTCATATTTTATTCTCTTTCTATAGCTCTGGCCAAGAATTTCAGCAAATTGCTCATTTCAGACATCTTGGCCTTTAGGTTCTGGCAACATGAAATGATTTTAGGGCTAATAAAATCAATTTGGAGGGATGTGACTGTTTAATATTAACGAGAAAAACTCAAGCAAGAAAATACTCCACACATTAAAAGACAGCTAAAGCTGGCTGGCAGTGTTATTGCAAAAAACTCTGGGCACACTAAAGAACAGTAACATAAGTAGCTATTTCAGAAAAACGTGAGGCCTTACAATGAGGACATAAAAGAAAGGAGTCAAGCCTTCCCCCACGGGACCACGAAAATGGTGACAAACCAGAAACAGACCAGCTTTTTAGAGAAAACTGAAATCACTATGTCATGGCAGTAGGGCTAAACCCGATGACCCCCTCCAACTCAAATCATTCCGTGAGTTAGCTCCTGCAGCAAAATCATTACATGATATCGCATGGTACAAGATGAGCATGTGTGTGACAGCTTCAGTTGTTTAAAGGCCATTATTTAACAGCACAGATATCTTTCTTCCAAAAAAAAAATGTAAAAAAGCAAAATGGATTTTGGTAAACAGAGCATAGTGACACCTCTCAAAACTATTTCTTGGAAGAAGAATGACAAGTCTTTGACTTGTCTCTTCAGCATAACTGAGTCTACAGCAAAACATCACTGAAACAAGGCCTTGGAATTGGAGGAATTCTAGTTCCTAGGAGAAAGTAGCTTTTACCACTTCCTTTAACATACCTGTCCAATTTCTGTATCATTTATCATTTTTGCCATTTTTAATCTGACTGGTATCATGCTCAGCTCAGCACATTCACCATATCCACACGTGAAAGGCCCTCCTTAAAGGCCTTAAGCCAAATATCTTTCCAATAAAAAAATACCTCAGTTTAATGCGATGCAGACATCTCAATCAATTTTTATAGCATATGATCTGTAGCCCTTACTCAGCACATCGTTCCGTCTCAGTATGTGATGCAGGAATCCAGTATCAGCATAACATAGACAAATTAACAACTACCAAAGGAATGTAATCTGGGTTTGCAGCTAATCATAAAGACCATCAATTGAGGAAGGCACAGAATAGACTTTACATCTAATAAAATTTAGCAGTTTCATTTGTCTTGCCATTTTGGTAACTCCAATAAATTTTCTTAAGATCGGAAAATAAGATAAATGTTCTATTCATGACTGACTCCACAGTAACCAATTATTCAGCAAACAATAACTTTTTCTTTTATAATAAAGAATAATTATTCAAGCACCTCACTCCTCTTATTTCAGATCTGTTTGTAAGGGCATATAAAAACTCAAGAGGACACAGAATTGAACTCTACATGGCACAACTCTGTACCTACCTACCTCTACCACCCTGTCAATGCTGATGACCAACTTTTCAAGATGAGGCATAGATAATCATGTTGTACCCCCCCACCACCTTCCAAAAAACATGTGAACGAAGCATGCCAGACAGAAGAAAGAAAGGCTCTCAGGAAAATACTTAAGTTGCAGCATCTCTGGAAATCTCTTCTTGGAAAAGAACCCTGCAAAACTAGAGAAGGAAAAAAAGCAAAAAAAAAGAAACTAAATCTTAGGCCTTGTTTATCAGAGTCAAGATTAGTAAAGTCACAGTGCTCAACTGACTAGGACTAAGAGTCCTAACATAAATTTTCTGCGGTGGCAATATAAAATTCTTCAACAGTCAGGGCTCTTTCCTCACAGATGGGTAGGATTACATCAGGAAACTATCACAGATCACTAGTCGCATTTCCAAACATACCAAACCGCCTAATAATAGACTCCATTTCCATTGCAAAAGTGTGCTCCATGTTGCCCAGTCATTACCATCAATTCCAGCTGAATTTTCTCAAACAGATTCACAACTAATTTAACATCAGTTTCATATTTAAAGTACTCGGAATGTATTGTTGGCAGGAAGTGAAAGACTTTAAAAGATATTAATCCAAAGGCACACCTACCCTAATTATAATCGAGTCTATCACTGCAGTTTCTTTAAGATGTGTAAAACATGGTACTACTTTTATATGCATGAGGTGAAATCTGACTGCAGCTGCCATACAGCACATAAAACAGGTGCAAATCCACATCAGCTACCCAGGGCTCCCCTTTGGAACTGAAGGTGCATTTATGCCTATATCAAATAATATTTTTTCCACATGCATTGAATAAGCAATGCAGGAAAAATAACCTACAGCGTAGTTACACCCAGCTGACGAATGGAGGAAAAGAAATAAGGAGACAAACTAACTGCATCTTTATTTTTGTCAGGTTTTAATACAAACAAACATAAGCAAATCCCGGAAAGTCAGCAAAAACTGTCTAAAGCCAAGCTGGATTTTCCTACTTTAGACCAGAAGAGGGAACATTACTTGCAATTATGTCTGCTCCACTTAAAGGTTACATCGCTCTTGCTTAATGAGGTGTGCAAACACAGCAACTCTGTGCATAGCACTCTGACAATAAAGGTTGCTCATTACATGCCTGTTTATTTTTTTTTTTATCTTAAAAGATTATTTATGAGCTAGAATCACAGCAGACATTTGAGGCACATAGTACTGCTGAGAACTACTTGGGCATTTGCAGAGAACCAGTCAGGATGCAACTCAGGACTAAGAACGACCTCACTCAAGGCGTCCCAGTATGCTCCACTGAACTTTAAACCTACAGCAAGAAGCCAAAGCACACAGGTTGCGGATTTCTGTGACCACTACACAAGAGCAACCAGACACATCTTTGGCACGGGAGCAGCTACAGAAGCAAAAGCTACTGCGCAGGGCACGCAGGGCAGTGCAGAGCTAGCAGTCATCCTGCCTTTGCTGTAGCACCTGCCTGGGCTCAGGAAAGACCTCAGCCTCACGCAGCATTCCCCCCGGTCTTGTCAACCTCGGGCCTTGGAATAAACAAGCAAAAAGCTGACACACACACACGCAGTGCTAGCCTGCAGCCAGAGAGTATCCAGGTTTGCAGGGGCTCTCTCTTCATTGCCTTGTTTGGCGTTCAGGTGTTGCAACTCTTCCCACCTCATCTTCCCCCATACCTCTTCTGTTATCCCTCCCCCATGCTTGTTCTCGCTCCCTGTTACTAAATTTTCTCCTCGCTACGTCCATTCCAAAAATGACGGAGCAAAGATGACGCTGCTGTCACATTTTTCCTTTTTTTCATCGGGTCTATCTTGTTGAAAAATCTACTACTAAGCTCTCCGCAGCGGGTTCAACTTACTAAACTGCAGTTGTGCAACAAGAAATGCCCCCAGTACTGCCAGACTGCAGGCGACTTGCTCCGAAACACTCATCTGTGGGCTTCTGTGAGCACATCTCCAACATCGGTCTAAAGATTATGAACTTGCATAACCGAGTCAGCATTTCTTTTCATGGTTTCAACAGTCATATTTATTCCTTGGTTTAAAAGGGTTTGGTTCAACAGTTTTATAAACAAGACTTCACAAAATGTGCAATATTCATAAACATAATTCTCAGTTGCAGTGGTAGTAAGAATCTTTACTTTCATCATAAAGTTCACTTCAGTCATGTAACACAAGGTTGGGTTTCCCCCAGCCCCGTTCTCCCTCCCCCAGTTGGCACTTCATTGTAAATCAGAGAAACTTTAAAAAGACAAAAAGTTAATCTAAGCATGATGTTATAAGCACCTTGCCACAGTATTACATTCTAATAAGGCAAATTATTTTTTTTTTTTTAAAGTCTGATTGTGCAACTTGGAGACCTATAAAAGGTGACAGAAATGCCAGCCTTCTATGAGGAACAGGCCTTCATTTTTGCTTCAAAGGTTTCACCCCTTCATAGCACCCCTCCCTTAAAAAAAACAAAAAACCCCAAAAAACAGTAGGGCTGATAATACAGCAGAATATACCCCTTACAGCATAAAAGGAAATTACAGTAGACAAAGGCTGAAAATACAGTGCATAGTAGACAAAATAAGACTGTTCTTAAAAATAAAATAAAACAGAAATAAAAGAAAAAGGAACTGAACAACAAGCAACAATGGATTTTTTTTTTTTTTTTAGTGGGAAAGAATTTTTGGGCTTCATAAATAAGTGGAAAAATTACTAAAATACTTCACTATATAATATAAAAAAAAGCACAAAGTGTTTTCCGGTTGTCACCTAAGCACTAGATGCAACTTTGTAGGAGTAAGTATTTGGAGGCAGCTTTGAGCTCTGATTGGTACAGGCATTCCAGCAGGGTAACGCTGCCAACAGCAGAAGAAATCCACCCAGTAAGACACAAAAGCCACTGAAATAGAACGCAGTGTCATACTCCTGCGTCCAGTCGTAAAACCAACCTGAGGGCAAAAAGAAGAGAGAAGCGCATCAGTGAGGAGTTAAATGGAACACAGCACTGTACTCTAGAGAAACATCAAGGAAAAAAACAAACCACCCAAAAGAGGCCAAATCTAAAACGCAGTTTGATGACTTCGACATGAAATGTGCTTCCATCAAAGCCAAAACCAGAACACAATCAGCTCGGCCAGCTTAAGCAAAACAGACTTTAATTTTTGTTGAAGATTTTGATTTCATCTCTTCATTGTTATTAGGACCAACTAGAACTACTTGCATGTAAATTAATTCTGTCTGGTCCTGACAAGCTCATGTTCATTTTATAGTATCTACCTTGACCTTACCTACAATTGGTGGTCCGAGGCTATTTCCAAGTCCAGCAAAGAACATCAATATCCCATATGCGTGAGTCAGCTTCTCAATTCCCACAGTCTTTGTCGTTACATATGGAAAAATTGACCAGTTCCCAGTCAGAAAACCCAAAATCCCAGAAAGCATCGCTAACGTAAGGTAACTTTTGGCAAATGGAATTGCAAACAAGGCCACTCCTGTCATTAGTAAGGTAGTTACATATAGATATAAAGTGTTAACCCACTTAAAATCTGCCAGTATTCCTAAAGTAAGTTTGCCAACAGCAGTCATAATGCCTATAATAGAAATAAGGGGCATGTGATAGTCATCCTCATTAATGCCTGCACTTCTTGCTACATCTTCCATGAGCAGCGAAGGAGGAAATCCACCAATATCAAAGAGCAAGATGGCAACAAAGAGAGCTGAAAATACTTTGTTCTTAAAAAGAACCATGGTTTCCTCCCAGTAGTTCAAATAGAGCTGCCACTTCCTTTTGGCGAGTTGCTTGCAGAAGTTTGTCTGTTCTACAACTTTCTTTTTGTAAGTGTCTTTCTCATTTACATTTATTGAGTTTAATACATTCTTACTTAAAATGCTATCCTGTTTGTAGTCAGGCATACTGTTCACACATTTTTCATCAACATAGCCCTTTTCAAGGATGCTTATATTTTCTTCAACAGTCTTTTCTTTTTCATGGTAAACAAAATATTGATCTGGGACTTTGTCTACACCCGTTTTTTCTGGTGGAGGAGAATCAGATGACTCCAGTGGTCTCATTAGGCTGCCACATGCTAATATATTTAGAGACAGTGCACCGACTATTAGCAGACAACCATCCAGTCCATACAGATCAATAAGCTCTCTTTGCAATGCTGCGTATATAAAGAGTCCAACACTTGAGCCTATAAAAGGAAAATAAGATCAGTTTAAACTGAAGAACTGAGAACATTCTTCAACACAAGCAAACTTCTACATTTCAGCAGCTACAAATACACTGTCACAGGAATGGCAAGTCATTTGTGCTCCTCTCTCCCCAGTCTAATGAACTGGTAAGTTACTATCCCTCTTGAAGTTACAGTTTCTTTATCGAGTATCCACAAAATAAAAAGCCTTTCAAAATATCTGAACAATTTATGACAATTAACACTAGCAGCCACTTTAGACACAAGTAGGATCAATACTGTATCTGACGAAAAACATCAAAGAACTATTAAGCCATCCTTCTGCCATGCACTCACATTCATGTATCCCTTCAGGTATTGCTTTGAGTTAGCACAGTTCGATTTTCAGACATCAACATTTTCCCCTTTCTCCCTCCTCGCTGCCACCTTCCTCCTCTAAGGCAGGAACAGACCAGCGGTTCACCAAGAGCCCTCCTAGAGACAACCCTCGGCTGCTTGGTGCTTAAGGAGGGGGCTCACGTGCTGTGAGTTTACTCCAAAGACATTTCTGAAGCTCTGCAGGGCCAAACGTGTTTGAGAAATGTGGCTATTCAGAAAAAAACACTGAGTAGTAAGCAGTTACTATGAACACAAGCATTTGATGCAATCCCACCAGTTTATAGAAAAAGCTCTCGGTCGAAGTGAGCACAGATCCGTCATAATCAATGGATCTCCACTCACAAATTGTTTTTTCAAGTCAAGACAAACTTCAAATTAAAATGATTTGCTAAAGACTGTCTCTAGGTTATATTAAAGCAATTTACATACTTCAGTGCTAAACACAGGAAAAAATAATAAAATCCAGACTTGTTTCAGCTTCCAGGTACTAAAAATAATCAGGGCTGAATAAAATCAGGCCTTAAGGCAAACTACCTGGAATTCCAATAAAAGCCACTGAAAATGATTCCAAGGAACATTTCTGCAGAAGTTCCCCTTTATCCCACTGGCATGGATCTGGCATTAGTATCTCACAGTACTGACTGTATTGACCAGGACTCTCTTCACTAACAGCTACTCGTGCAAACAGATCAGAGGAGAGACTCCATACAACACAGAAAGCAAGGCACGGGACAACAGCCTTCTTCAATAGTTCCCACTTGGTCCATTAATTTAGCAGCTCCTTGGTGTAAAGGACAACACCACATTACCCAAAGGCCCAGGGAAAGAATGAGGAAGACTGCTCAGGATCCTTTAAAGAATTTTCCTTGTATTATCAGAGGTTCATTTTTCTAGGATGCCTTCATCATACATGGACAAAAAGCTGGGATGAGCCTTTGGAAGATTTAAGAATTTCGTCTCCTTTTAGATTGGAAAGGAGAAAATATTAAAAATGTTAAGCTCAAACTTCAACTACTCCTTTAAGGGTACAGCTTATGTGAAGTTATGGTGACACGGCATGCATACCCTGAATCCCCAATCTTTCTCACCTCTGGTCTTGTGTAAGAAAGAAAAGGGAAAAGAGACCTCTATGGAAAGTTTCCCCTCTTGTTACCCATGACTTATAGCCCAAGCTACTCATAAGTCTGCTTTCATTTCAGTAAATCCTTTTCTCATCTATACAGATAATCCATACCATACACCTGCAAGTGTAGTTAGTCTTTTATCTGAAGCCTGATTTTATCTGTTCTTTGCTACTGTTTTGATTTAAGTATGTCAGGAAATAACCGAGAAAAATGTAATCTCCTGCGTTTTATTGCCAGGGTAATGGTACAGAGTTGAAAAGTTAGAGAGTACGACAATTAAAAGTCATACCTGTTGAAATCAGACCAAGAGCAAGGCCTCTGCGTTTGTCAAAATAGTGGCAAGTGATGGTAACTGTTGCGGTATACAAAAGGCCACACCCAAGCCCTTAAGAAAAAGAGGTAGAAGTAAAGTATGCAACATACCCTGGGAAATTAATGCCCCCTTTTTTTTCCCCAGATGATACAGCGGCATACTCTGGGCACAGGGGTACCTCACGCTGACGGGGCCATCAGGCTGCCTGCACTGTCCCACCGCCTCGCCCCGGCCACCCCTGCCTGCAGAGCCTGCATGGAGCAGGCTGGGCTTGGGCAGGCTCCGTGCTACGCGGAAGGGTTGTTACACGGCTTTCAGTCCAGGAAACAGCAGACCCACATCCACGGGGCACTGTGCCCGAGCCAGCGCGCTGCTGGGCCCCTGATGGCCAGCCAGGTGCCTGGATTCCTGACACAGTTAATTCGATGAACCACCCAGAGCAGCCCCCGGCAGCGCGGAGGGGCAGGTCACCGCCTGCCAGGAGAACAGCACTTTCATCCCTCTAGCACAGCGTTTTCGGTTCAATCCAGTTATGGGGAGAACAACATCGCTCCCTAATGATCTCTAATTTATCAAATTAGAATGAGTACATGACAAAATTCCAGAAGAGATGTTATTCCCTTAAGACGGGCACTTCGTGCCTGCAGAAGACCTGCTTGATTCCACATCTTAGGTAAAACCTTAGCTTCTCCTTCTCTAACAATCGTGCTAACAGAGGACAAACTGTTTTAAAACCCTGATGAACACATGCATCGCTTTCATCTTTTACTACATGGTAACAGCCTGCCTGGGCAACACCCCTCCCCAAAGTATTCCTTGAAAAAGCAACTTCCAGACTACCACTGCCTCTGTGAATCAGTTTCCCATTTCAGATTCATAAACCAAGACTCGAAATAATAAAGATGAAGTCTCTGTATGAAAGTGTTTCTTACCAACAACAATCCCATATGAAATATATAGAAAGTATATGTTAGGTGCAAAACTGCTCATCATGAGGCCCCCGGCCACCATAAAGCCACTGAAGATTGCTACTGGTCTCGCTCCAAAAGATGATACACATATACTGCAGACAGGACCTAGAGGAAAAGCAGGACAAACGTTTCTGGTAAATACCAGCACCAAGAACTTCTGAAAAAAATATCAGTCTATGGAAATGTTTCTTACAATAATTATTTAAATATATAATTATATGAAACAACAATTCAGAGTACTCATTTTTACAGGATTCTTTAAAAGAGTTGGTTATAAAAACATACAAGATCAAGCTTGCAAGGTTTTTGTTCAGGGAGAATTTGACATTAAGACTGTGAAATGGTACCAGGGCTGGGAGGGGAGAGCAAACAAAACATTTTTTAAACACAGGATGATACACACATACTGGAATATAACACTGTCACTACACACCCAAAGACTTGTAGAGAGGTTCTGCAAAGTGTCTTTATTTTTAGGTACCAAAACAAATTAGACCATCAGTCAGGCTTTAACCAAGCAGGTATTTTTTGACAGAGCCCAAAGGCTGTGTTTCAGAAAGTCAGTATCTGTATTCATCTTGATATGAGATTTATAAAACCGAAATGGAAAATAGTAACTTCTGATCATAATCATGGTAAGAATGCCACCTGGTGCTTACATCGAGGAAATATCTGCTCAGATAAAGACAAAAGACTACTCTTCCCTGATTTTCTATGCGATTAAATATCTGCTAGCCATTTTTTTACCAAATAACTGTTTAACGCCTATCTTGGCTTCTACTGTAACACTACAGAAAATAAAAGGCATTTATTGAGAATGTCCAGAGCAATGTTCACGAAGTTCGGAAAAGGTTTCTCCCTCTCTTTACCCGCCCAATATTTCTTGGTTGGTTAGTTTTTCAAAACAAGACCAAAGTGCAAGCAAAATTCGTACTCTGCCTCTAGTCAGCCAGTCCTCCCCTCGCAGAAGCTGTAGAACAAGCACTTATTTTCAGTTGTGTGACCTGGAATACACCTTTTAGTCTGAAGTAGCATGCAAGCTTGGAGCCCTGCATAAATAAGCAACCAGCAAGGGACTTGGCTTGCAAAAGACAATCTCTCATCTGAAACCCTGCAGTTCCAAACATTCACACAGAGACATATATTAGCCCCAAGATCCTAAACTCAGCAACTCTGAGATTAGGAGTCAGATACACAGATGAACGGCATTATTTAAAAGCCAACAACAAAAAAAAACCCTCACTGCCTTTGTATCTCATTCTCAGCGATACAAAGACACTCCATGGCTGATACAATCTGCAAAAGCACTAACTTTGGAGTCTGCCATTTGTTAAGGTTGGTCCTCCCTGACTCACACATAACTGAGATTCCCTGCAGATGCGAGGTGAGCCCGGAGAGGTGATACGAGGTAAACAACAGTTGGAGCTGAGGATGGTGCTTGCCTAGGTTTGCAGACAGGAGCTAGCAGCTGGGAATGTAGGCATGGTTTTCCTGTGGTTACCAGCCACGGGACAAGCTGTTCTGGCAGGCAGGAGCACAGATTCGTGAGCAGGTGAAACGATCCTCAAAGGCAAGGCAGGTCAGAACTTTGGCCCTACGTAAGAGCTATCGGGCGAGGGAACGTAAAGGGAAGCGAGTCTGAATTGGGGCTTATCCAGGCCAAGAGCCAGAGTTGAGGAAGAATCGAGAAAAATCTTCAGGGGAAGTAGGGTTTATTTGGATTTTCGAAACAATGAAAAAGGAAGATGAGAGTCTTTGCTGCTTCTCAAGAGTCAGCATGCTGTGGGAATGAACGCTGGCCAGAATAACTTGGGCAGAGTTACTTGCTGAGAACAAAAGCTGAGAGTGTTAGATTGTTGCTGATTCTTAGAATTAATTACTAGAGCTGGCAAATTAAGATTGGTATGTTTCCTAAACCCATGGGATCTAAAAATAAACAAAGGATTGAATCTGTATTACATAAAAAAATTCTTCTACACTAAAAGAACATTAGGTAGCGATAACATAATTCAATTAAGCAGAGGAATTTGCACTCTTTCCATTCTTTTTTTCCATCCAACCCACTACCTTGCTAAAACAAACAGTATTTCCCCTCCACCTGCTCTCTATACATTGACACAGCTGCTTTCAGAAGGTCTCTGTCCAGCCTGGGGGGGTGGTACCAGTACAGACTGCACCGATCGCTACTGGGGGATCCAAGGTGAAGCCGGACCCTCTGATGCCAAGCCAGAACAAGGGAGACACAGGGCTGAAAAACATGTCTTCATAATCTGACAAGGACACTCTCCTCTGGAACACCATCAAAAGCATCACTGACAGGGTCCCAAGGAAATGCTCTTCCAAACTCTGCCACTTACATAAAATAATCTCAAAGGAGAACAGAAAGTACAAAGAGATCTTTTTGCTCCGACATGGAAAACAACCTGCACAAAACTGAAGAACCTGCTCCAATAAGCTCAGTATTAATGTGTCATCTCACACAGCAAGAGATCTGGCAGCTCAGCAATGGCTCTTTTTATAAGAAGGAGCACCAGTATAAGTATTAAAATAGTTATTATAGATCTCTGAGATGAGAAGAAAAACAGCTTCATCATCCCCTTCACTCTAGGCCCTACTTTCACAGTCCCTTCATCATACTGCTGAAAAACAAAAGTCACAAAAGAAAACCCCCGTGACAGCCAGCATCTTTGTTCTTTTCCCTGCCTCCTTGCATTCCTTCTCTTTCTCTGTTTCCCAAAGAGCTGGCATTTTTCTTTCCACCAGGCACAGTACCTTTGGTTATTACCATGGTATTTGCACAGGAGTTCACTGTACACAAACATGTTATTCTCTACAAGTAATTCAAGTACAATGGGTTCAAGGCAGTTAATTCTAGTCAAACGTCCAACTTTCCCAGAATGGGACTGAGGCCTGCTCTGTGAACTCCTGCCATGTGGATTTTGTTCAAAGTGGACATTCTGAAGAATGTAGGAGTCTACGTACAGCTGCATAGGAAACGGCTCTTCAGGCAGCATAAGGGTTTTCATTAGCTGACTCTCTTTCAGAAAGATCCTTCCACTGATAATGTATTTCTCACCGTAACGTGAACAACATAAAAATAAAATCCCAGTGGCAAGCCTCAATACTAAGCATGGAAAATGGCTTTTAAGCCAGCATTTTGACAAGCATCTCCAGGGGTTAGCACTGGTATTAGAATAATATTTGAAGACTGATAAATATTTCCCTCTTTTACAAATAAAATCTCTGGTGCTTTTTTCCTACCATGATGTATCTTAAAACTAGATAGAACTCTATCAAAAAGAGACACCAGCCCAGTTTATAAGAATGGCAGCTAACTCTAGGAAGAAAGAAGCCACAGCTGCTGCTCTTCTGCACATGAGCTGTCAAGGCTCGGCAGCCAGCACTACAATTATCAGGCTCTGCAGGGGAGCAGTCAAGAAGATGCCTAGACAAAACGGGAAGAGGCAGCAGAAAGAAAACGGGCTCTCACTGTAGATGTTCATGCAGAGAGACCAAAGAAAAACCACTTCTAGGAGGAATCATTTGTACATTGATATTTTAATTATAAATTTTTTTGAATAAAAGACTCTACCCTCAGTGAGATCCAGGCATGACAGTGAGTCCTCCCTGTGATGTGAAAACAAGCCATCTGCTGCTCACACAGAAACTTTATAACTACGACAGTCTTCTGACCTCCCGACAGGTACAAAGTTGTTTTCTTTAACGGACATCAAGAACTAACATTCCCTTCCTCAATCTTCTGACATGAAGAGAAAAATTCTGCGAACTAATATTCTCTTCCTCCACGCGCTCATCTCCTCACCTCATAGACACACAAAACCTTTTGCTAAACAAACAATACCCGACAACTGAGTTATTTTTCTTATCGCCTGCATCAATCTGACCCACCCTACTCGTGGACATCTGTCTGAGCCTGTTGAAACTGTAGAGCAGAAGCAATGCTCGTGGACTGTACACAAAGAGTCACTGGACAGAAGACAAGAATATTTTTTGCATATTAAACGCATTGCTAAAACATGGTGATAATAAATACAATAATCTCCAAATGTTTGTATTTTGGATAAGAATATAGATCAGATAAAGCCTTTTTACACTGGGGAACAACCCACTTCCAACTGATTGAAAAGACTGTTCCTTTCTGATGAAGTTATTAAGTGAACTGCGCTCCTCTTTGGAGGAATGTCTGGGACACCCTCTCCCCTCCCCACAAACTTTGCATAACTTCCACAGTTTACAGCTGGGCCTACCTATGTGCGAGGGTTTTGTCCAAAAATACGCAGATGCTGCAAAGGTTTTTCTTAGAGTTGTAAAATTATGGTTTGAAAACACTAAATCGAGCTTTTAAAATATTTAACACTGAATGCCTCAGACTAGCAGAAACACCTCATTCATTAATTTATCAAGACATGCCTTTCAAGGAAGAATCTTCGCATTGTTCTTTCTCCATTAAAAAGGGGAATGGGAGACGTATTGCTGGTGTCTCCTGCTATGCCAAATACTGTGAAGTCAACTCTTACTATCAACAGCTGTGGTGCCAATTACAGGCGCCAAGGCCTTTGTTTTGCTTTTAACAAGTGTAACATGGATCAAATTTAATTTCAGGCTCCAAATGGATGTAAAATTAAGAACACCTGGGGCAGGAGAAACATACAGTCTTCAACAATGTAATGAATAGCCTCCTCTGGCCTGTTTTAGTAGGGGAAACATGCTAAACTCTTTCAATCTCTTCCTCTGTAACAAGCTCAACATCATCCCTGGAGCCATGTGCCACATCTACTATAGCCTGCTCAGCATTATGATACCCCATATTGGAGAGGAGGTCTCACCAGTGCCCTGTACTGATGATTTTCTTTCACTCTTTTAGGCACATTTCTTCCAATCCGCTGTAAGGTCACATCACAGAAAGTTATAACCCAAGCCATCCTGCGAGGAAGAGTCAATCAGGTCCCTGGGCCATTCCCGTTTCCAGCTGGTGGGCTGAACAGTCCAGCTGGCCTTAGCAACACTGTCTGTGCAGCGAGCAAGAGGGCAGAAATCGAACACCAGGTGGCTAGGAAATTCATCTCAACAAACAAGGTGCTGTACTGGGTTTCTATGTCTCGAGTCTAAGTTTAGCTCTCGCACAAGTCAGAAGTAAACACTGTAGAAAGGACACCAATACAGCAAATGTGAAAGGACTCACCAGCACCAGCTACTTCAAAAAGCGTTGAAGACTACATGTACAGAGGGAAGGGGAGAAGACACACAGAACCTTTTCCTGTGCCAGCTGGCATGCATATAAGGACATTTTCTTCTTTTGGTGAAATTACAGTACTAATAGAGCAAAGACACTGCAACTACCTTCCACTGTTACAGAAGCTAGCTAATGTGATTTCCAGTGCTATCAATGAGAAAAGTCTTCCTTAAGAAAACTGACACTAACTTATTTCCTGTATGTAGCTGCCGTTCTTTTTCCAGTCTGGCATCGACAGCTTTCAGAAAGGTGATGTTACGTTGGAGAGGGCTCACAGAAGCGTCATAATGACTCTCAAGAAAAGCCTTAATTAAAAGAGCAGAAGTCTCCTGTATCAATGGCAAGAGGACTGTATCGAAGTACAAGCTTAAAAGAAAATTTAAAACTAACTTGATTGCAGTCTCTAGACATACACCACACACTCAGGGCCACTTTGAAATAAACCACTTGAAGGTAACATTATTAATCAGCTGAAAACTAAAATTAAGCGACCTGTATCATAAGATTACATACTTTTAAGGAGGGAATTAACTACTGAGAAAAGTTATAAAGAGACAGAGAATGCACTAAACAAATGTTCTACATCAAATGAAAATTCCATCTTCTGCATGTAGCATGGATTGCTTTAAGATTACCAATGCTTGAAAATATGTGATTGGATAACTAGATCAGAGACTGAAAACCAAAATAAAGGAGGAGAAAGGAAAGAACAACAAGAGTCAAGTTAGTAACAGTAAAAGGCAAGGGGACTAAACAGCTTTGGGGTAAAGCTGTCCTGTTACTAGGATTCGCACACGCAGTATTGCGGCTGAAATCAGCTTGCTGGGGGGGGATTGTTAAATTATTAAATTACAGATATTATCTTTTCATGTATGTGAAAATATGCTAATTTAGAAAAATTCAACTGGCCTGATCACCTACTTAACATAGGCTACAACACACAATAGTCCCACCTGGCCTATAATGCTGGAACCTGCAACAGCAGAAATAAGAACAGAAGCAAGTTCTCTTTTCCTGCACTCAGGACAAGGGCTTAACATTGCCGTGTGCTAGATCAATGGTTTTGCACTGAAAACACGTATGTTCTCTACACTAGTGACTAGTCTGAAAAAGGCCTACTATGAAAACTGTATGAAAAATTGTAACTTGTCCAAAGCATTCTAGTTTTAGGTGGAGGTTATGATACTTAAAGTCTCTTCAACAAGTTTACTTTAAGATGATTTATTATTAAGGTCAGATCCCAGCTTGATAACACAGTGGGATCTTCCATTTCAGGTAAAGCAGGAAGCATGTGTTTTGTTTTCAGCCCACTCTGATAGCATCAGTGCAATCAAAAGGCCCTCACTGTACTTTTCTTTGAGGGCATTAAAAATAGGAATGATTATTAAGCCTCCAAATCCCAAACTGAAAGAACAGAAGTACACCGACAAAGAATGTTCCTCCTAACCTGTCAAAATTTCAAGTAATTTAATCATTCCATACCAAAATCTATTACAATATCAGCTTTTATTTGTATTATTCACTGACAGAAGTTTTTATTTGCTATACAGCATACTACTGACAATAGCTCACAGTGGCAAGACAGAGGGCACTAAGAAATCTGGAAACTAGCAGGGTGTTGACACACAAGAAAGGGGACTGGGGCCGTGGTCAGAGGAGTGAGCCAGAGACTTCTGGTCTCCAGGGAGAGGGCTTTTCTTCACCCCTTCTCTTGCAATCCCCTTCTGCCTACTTTTTCTTCAGTAACTGTCTTGTTTATCCTTTTCTCCCCACTTCATTCTCTCAAGTTTCTTTAGGTCTTGCTCTGTTAACAGTAAGAGTTAATGCCCTTAAAACAGGAAAATTAAAAAGTATGATGGAAGAGCAGTCCACAGTCCTCTGCTCACTTACACTCTGGGACTGAGTACAGTTGTCTTGTGGTTAATGATCCACCTTCCTTTGCCCATTTCTGTTCTGCCTAGTGATATAAAACCCTAACACGAGTGTGACACCAGTATTTGGCCAGCTGTAGCCCCGTACAAAGCAGTGGTCTTTATTCAGCCTCTATCGATATTTAAACATCAACTTCCTTTTAAGGAGAGATTTCCTCAGAATCCTGAGCTGCATTTTGTCCATTAAGCTATTACTAATTGCTTTTGCCTGTAGCAATTGCTCTGCTGACAGGCAATTTTTACCCAGATTCAGCAAAAAGATAATAGTTCCCATGGTGAATCTTTGAAAAGCAGAAGTTAGTGATATTACCCAGTGCAATACCTATGCTTGATGTTAAAAAGAAAACCACAACAAAATGGGCCTATGGACTATCAAAATGGTGTTTTATTTCCCTAAAACCCTGCTATTATTCTTCAATGTGGCAATGTTTTACTAAAAAAAGCTTGTTTTATTTAATGCCACTATTATCCATAACTTTGCAAGCTTCAAAGGGAGTTTTTTCTCAGTGGAAAAGAGCCCTCACCCACCCTAACTGGTGGGTTTACTTCTAGAGCTGAAAAGTTAGTGACTGGTTTATTAATTCTTTTTTTTCTTAAAGCACTTGAACCATTTCAGACTAGCAGTCTGCTCTGATTTTAAAGAAACTAATGCAAATGTTAGTCTTAAAGCCTCATTTAAAAAAAAAATAAAAATCTTACTGACAAAATTACCATTCAGTTTCCCAGCGTTTGTTTTTTCTAGTTTATTCAAATACAGTAATTTTGAATTTTCTAAGGGTAATATTTTTATTGCTCTTTTACCATTACATTGTTTTGGTTTACGTATAGCAGAACTATAAACGTATTCTTGCCTGTCTTGACCTAAACCAAAAACGTGGCATCCTTTCTATCATTTTCAGCTGTCTTTACCTCCAAAAGCACACACAGATGAAAGCATCTATTAGAAGAAACATTCCAAGACAGATACTGCTTCTACACTTACTGGCAAGCAATCCGATTCCATTTGCTAGTGATCCAACCCAAGCAGTCTTGCCTTTCCCTTCTCCAAACGCATCCAGCCATTCTAAATACAAGACTCCCACCGCCAGCGGTGATCCGTAACATAAGAACTGAGTAAAGAAGGAAACAACAACAATCACCCAGCCCCAGCCACCATCTGGTGGTTTCCGAAACACCATCTTCTCAGATGAGCGCGGATGTACAGGCAAGACCTGTGTAAACAAAAACCAAACAGAACAGAGCATCAGAAATGTGACCGACCTCGATTTGCTAATACAAGTGAGCTGTACGGAGAGGCACACATTCAAGCAGAGGCTTATTTGAACCAATCTTCAAGAAATACATGCAATACAGCATACAGGCAATGAAAGTTAGTCACCATTTGGTACTTCTACCTCTTCTGTGTAACACAGGAACAGTACAGAAAGCATTAATAAGTCATACATACATCAGCACTGTACTACAGAAAGGGGGAACATTTCATTTTCTGAGTGTTAAATAGGCCTCGTGAAGACCCCGGGCATTAATATCTGCCAGAGTTCAAGGAGAACACCACGCAGCCACCCGCTGTTAAGACCTCAGGTATCCTGAGTGAAGCACATAGGCTTGAAAAGCTGTATGAGAAAAGCTACAGGTATAATACAATCTCAATAAATGATTTAGGATTTAAAAAAAAAAAAAAATCACAAGTATAAAAATATTAGTTAAGGTCCAAAAAGAATATTTAAAAAAAAAAATAAATCTCTACTTTGTTGTAATCTCAGCAGAGTACCTTGCAGTTTAGCAAGGTGTTTGCCCCCAGACAGTGCACTCTGGGAAGGGCCGGCCAAGAGGAAGACTGACCTTCTGGAAATAGTAACAGTTCAGTACTCTGCTGTGTCAACAGGGTGATGTGTAGATGAGCGATGCATCCAAAAATCACTTTCTAAGTATTAGCAAGTGATGTGAGTTTTAAAGCTGTGTACAGGTGTGGCTTATACGCCAAGGCATGACAGTATTAAATACGCACACAAAAATCTCCTGTTACAGTGTCCACCCTCCGCACCGTTTGCACACAACACCCTTCCCCAAACTGGAAATTACATCTTGCAGTCCAGAAGTACCACCTCACTCCTTTGCACAGCAAGATCCACTCCCCGTGCATCTACGGCCTTAAATAACTCACTGTCCTCAGACCTTCTTCAAGACTTGTTTGTGAATGTAGGGACTGACACCTCTAAAATCTAGCAAATAATTTTTTTCTAAAAATTTGCTAAATGGTTTTGGAGTTTGGAGGCCTCCAATGAGGTTGTGAGTCCCTGTGCACACAACTAACCTGCCCTCCCTCTCTACAGGAGCGATCTGCCGAAGTGATGATCACAAAACCCATGTTCTGTTCCTGGCTCTGTCACTAACCAGACGTGTGATTCTCAACAATTTTATCTCCTTTATCCTGTAAGATAGAAAGATAAGATCTTACCCTGTTTTCTTTGTGAAATGTTCTCAAGGACCATCTTCATCCTGCAGCTCAGACATTAAAGACTGCTGCAGTAACAGTTCTGCTCTGGGAGACCCCCAAGAGGCAAAGCAGAAAACCAAAAGGTGTCGCACTGCCTTTTGGATTTACAACCCAGAGGAGATGGACAAAAATTACTGCTGTATGAAAGCAATGGGGTAGACAAGTAGATAATAACAGAACGTCTATCCAAGCTCCTCGTACTCTTTGGTCAGGCAATTTTTAAGAATTTGCATGAAAGACTTACAAAAAAATCTACAGTATAAAATTCTGAGGAATAATTACTAGAGAAACATGAAAAAGACCAGTTCTAGTTTACAGATGCACTTAAATATCACTTTGAAGGTAGATACTTACAGATGATGACAAAAAAGTCCTTCAGCTTCCTACAAAAGTAACTTTATGTGGCGGCTCTACCTGCAGAAAAAAAAGCAGCAAAGCAAGTTTTCAGCCAAACTATCACTGCAACAGTGAACGCAACTCCGAAAAACTGGTGCCTTCACATTAAATTTCTTCCTTTGAATATCTCTTCAGAAGAACTTCAGAAGTAATTAAGTTACCTTGGTGGAGAAATACTGAACCCTCCTCAATTAATTAACAGCTGACGGCAGCCTTGAGCCCCCAAAATAACAAAAATGTTGTCTCCTAATGTAAAATGAACTTTGATATTCAAGGTCTTTTAAGAGTGATTTACAGTTTTAACATACTGAACAGTCCTTCAACGTACAGTATTCCCAGTTACAAATGCTACAAAGTTATATGTTTCAGTTATAAATGTCAGCTCTGATTTATTTCTCCAAATGTTGGTTAAGTGTTCCTGATTACAGGAGACGCAAGGGCGACAGCTGGGATAGACAGAAACCATATCACACAAAAACCTGCTTAGAGGTACTGTCCTATGCCAATAACCTTTATACAAAAGGAGATCCCCACATTTATACACAAAATATTTAAACTATCTGTATGTAGTCACCAAATAGGCTGACATATGCATCTCTCTGGACGGTCAGTAAGTATCACTTGGCTTGGTGTGTCCCTAACTGGAGTAAAAATGGTGGAAATAAGTAACAGCTTCAAGAAAAGACACTTTCACTGAGACAAAGCAAGGAAGTTTGCAGAAAAACAACTGAAATAATGGAAATAAAACAGTGGCTAAGGCCAACTCATATCTGTTTAAAAAGTAATGTTTAGAAAACAAACACATTTTAACTGTTATATTGATTTCCACTATATTGATGCCCTAAAATTTGGCACAGAGACAACTCTGAGTTCAGTTCCACTATTCTAAACATTTGATGAGGAGGAAGGGAGGGCAGGGCAGGAGAGCAAAAAAAGTTTTCGTGGTCTTAGGTCACGTAGTCTTTTCTAACAGAAAGACTGAAAAAAAACCCCCAAACTGTGCATCAGTTCCCCATCTGCTGCAAGTCTGCATTGCTTTATTGACTTTAACCAATTGCTCCCAACTTATGGCAGCAAGAGAGCAGACCTACATCCTGACACCTCCTATTTTGCACTACAAATCTCTTTAGCATCTCTTAGCTAAGTAACAGAATTTCAGGTAGCAAAACCATCTCTACTTTCTAAACACTTCAAGCCATTTACATTCTGCAATTATCAAGCAAAAAGTGAAAGCCAGGGTCATTTTTCCCTCCAGAAATCATCCTCAAAGTGAAAACAGATAGACAAAGTCCCAGAGTTTGTTTTTAAAAGGCAGCATGACCTGGCTTTTCCCTCCCTTTCTTGCAGGTTGCTCCTTTGTCTCACACCGCTATGTACCTATTACCTAAAATAAAGCGTATTTTCTAACTTCCCTGAAGGCACGAAGTCCTCCTGAAGAGAACACGTGAGTGAGCCGAGAGCCCGGTGTGAGGAGCCTGCTCCCCACAGCCCTCTGCCACAAAACAGAGTTAAAGATGTCCCAGTCAACCAAGCTTCTGCTGGGACCGTGGGTATCAACACATCTTTTATTGGCACATTGTTTAATGCTTCCCTAAAACCAAGTTGTAGTATAAAAGCTTAGGAGCACGGACAAAGAGCTGAGAGCAGGAATTAAACCTTCGCTGCTCTCAGCACTGCTTGCCTGGGGTCGAATCTGTGCATCAACACAGGGGGGATCGGGAAGGATCCGAAGTGCATTTTTATTGTTTTCTATCTGTGCAGAACAAGGACACACGCTGTACAGATAAAACACAGGATCATCAAAAATAAAGCAGAAGCCTACACAGAAGACAGCACTCAATAGTTCCGTTTTCTTTTGGAACCAACCAAGAAGACTTGTGTGATCCTGGAAACAGGCGAACAACCAGGGGTTTAAGATTCAGGTGGGAACCATTTTACAAACCTCACTGTTAACAAAACCCAAGGACGTTGTTTCAGACTCCAGGAAACCTAGTTACATCAAAAATACTGAAATGGAGAAATCAAGCATGAAGAATTAAACAGTAACTTGAAGTTTGGTCAGAAAAAGCTTTTCAGTAAGTTGTACTCACTGCGAATAAGAATCAGAGGAAGAGAGCTGCTTGATGAAAGCCTTTACCAACAACAACAAAAAGAAACCCTAGAGAATGAACTGAACAACAACAGTTTTAATGTGGAAAAAGAGAGGTGTCTGGCTGCAACTGTTTTCTTTTATTTAAGCAGCTTTATGAAAATATTGAACCCTTTCTATAAATCTTAAAATTTGGCTTATAGATGACAGAGGAGCACAAATAATAACTGGTCTGAAGCACACATGTGCGACCGAAATGTCAGCCCTCAGCACAGAAACTTGTATTAATTTGTGGCAAAGGGAATCTTGAGAAAGACAGTAGCAATACGCTTGTTTCCAGCTTGTTATTTGTGCAAGCAGAGCCCGGGTAAGTGTGTTGCCTTCCCCGAGCAGCACATGGCTGCAAAGAAAGCCGATGTCAGCAGAATCACTCTGTGATTAACACTCAGCTATTCCAGTTTTGCAAGGCACTGGTACAAATTAAGATGGTACCAGCCAGAACAGTAACATCCCTCATTTTAAGCTGAATTAGATTTCATGTAAATTTCTATTTCTTTTCAAGCAACATCCCTGCAATTATCATAGGCAGCTCCTTAGCTTGCGAGGAACACCTAGAGTGTCAGAGCAGCAGTGATGCGTTCGTCGTTCCTAACGTCTGCATTGTATCCAAACACCTGCGTGTGCACTGACACAACAGTGCAAGCACTGGATTAAATGCACTGAAAAAGATGCACCCCGTACTCTCATTACATCAGACTTTAACCAACGTTCTAACTACAGTAGTTCCCACGTTTATTTAAGTTCTTTCCCACTGAGTGCACATATTTCCCTCTCAGATCTCAGCATTCAAATCTACCTACTCCTCATGCTCCTCTACTTCCCCTTTTATAAGCTGTACACAAGAGGCTCATCGACATATTTTCTTCCATTTCTGCCCGATGAGGGAAGAAACGTGGAGTCCAAAACAAAACTTACCGACGGCGCAACAACGTTTTCCCATCGTGCAAAATAAGTTCACATAAAGAAGCATCAGCCAGGGCAGCACATAAACCAGCCAGCCTTGCACAAATCTGTCAGCTCAGCAGAACCAGTCCTACCTGTTCGCAGAGCCTCACTGCCCCAGAGGGGATGGAAACCCCCCTCCCGCAAGTGTAACTGCCTGCCAGACACCCGCACGCATCCACGCAGCCAGATGTCAGCCGCCGCCGCCGCAAACCCCCAGCCAAGTTGTTTCACCCGAGGAGAAACTCCTCTGCGACCGCGCCGCAGCCTGCGAGGACGAGCTCCCCGCGGCTCTCCGTGGGGCTGGCGGAGCTCTTATAGCCCCCGGCTGGCCTCGCCTCGCCTCTCCCCACGCCCCCGCTCCAAAGGGCCGCGTTACCCGTCGCCGCCTTCCGCGCCGTGCGGAGGGAAGCGCCCCGCACCGCGAGGTGTGAGGACAGGCCGCCCTCGCCCGCACGACGCCAC
>NW_020799106.1:3414662-3486443 GCF_003259725.1 Athene cunicularia
GGCAGCGCTGCTGGGCCAGCCCGGCCCGGCCCGGCGCCGCGCCCTCCCGCGGAGGCAGCCGCGCTAGAGCCCCAGCCCGGAGCAGCGCCCTTACACACACGAGAAGGCGGCTGTCAGCGCCCCCCAGCTCTGCCGCCTGCACCTCCCACCCTCCGGACCGCAAAAATCTCTCTGGACACTCGGCAGCTCGCAGGCTCTACCCGGGGCCGCGCTCGGCGCCGCTGCGATCTCTGCCCAGTTCGCCCAGCTCGGGCACCCACACAGACTGCAGGTGGAAACACGAACGTTCCCAGAGCTGAGTGAAATTCCAAGAGCCGAAATATTCCTAGAGCTGAAATTCTGAAGCGATCTCAGATATTTAGAGCCTGCGCAGTTCCTACAGATACAACATAACTTCCCTTTCAGACCTGCACTCCGGATTTACTCCTCAGCATAATATTTACAAAGATTCATGAAATTCAAGTGTCTAGTGAAGTGCCTAGATCCACCTCACAGTGTCCAGGTAAATATTAAAATTAGTACTTGCTACTGGAAGGCCTGGCAGCTCTGAAGTGAGAAGGCCTCAGCTGGCACATGGTTCACTTCTGGGTATCTTATGTCAAAAAGGGCAGCCAACTGAAAGAAAAAAAAAAAAAAAAAGAAAAAAACCAAACCAAAAAACCCCAGAAACTATCAGAGTTCAGGTCCAGGGAGGAGAACCGAAATAAATTCCATTTAACCTAGAGATAAGGCAGAGGGGAAACACTCTTCAAGAAATACAAGATGTCACGGCAAAAAGGAATGAATTGTTCTGCACACACACTGGACAGCTAAAAAGAGTGGAGTGGGCTTAAACTCCATCAAGAGATACTGCTTTAGATATTAGGAATCCAAGGCTAACTTGGTACCAGCTGCAATTTCTTTGGAAGTGCACAGGGCTACAGAAACAACTGACTGAAGACAGCTGCCCGGACAGTAAACATCCTCTGTTTACTTTGACCACTTCTTGGGCTCCAGGACACAGGCTGAAATCGAAAGGCCAACTGAAATCTTCCACAGCCACACAAGAGATTGCCTGGAAAATAACAATTCTGAAACAACCGTTCAAGATATGCTCCTTCCTATGCTTCAGTACAAAACTAATAAATAGGATACAACCTTGTCGCGTACAAGTGCATAAAAAACTTCAGTTCCCCTTTAGAGTGCTTGATAAAAGTGTTTTGGTTTTTTAATTCTACAGAAGCTCAATAGCCAATGTTGTGGGCTAAAATAAAGCACAGGACATTTCACTCTAGCAAAATTGGTTATGAGCATCAGAAAAAGTGGTGAAGAATATTCGTATATTCACAAGTAGTCACTGGACTCCTGCAAACAAGAAGCTGGGAGTTCAGAATGGTTTATCTGTACAGGAACATTCGGAAGAGTTAAGGCACAGCAGTCACAGCGTACACTGAAATACACTGGCTCTTTATGCAGAACCAGTCCTAGTCAGATGCAAACTGACTTTAGATCACAGGCGGCTTTGGATCTGGACGAGAAGCTCCACTTGAGAGTAAAAATGCACTTTAAATGAATACATATTGATCCCAATTGCTTTAACTTCTCTGGATGACCTCCTGACAACAAGTCCTCCGCTTTTAATTAACTCCACTTTTCATGTGAACATGCCAGTCAAGCTCATACCATAATTTTGAGAAGGTAACTTTGCTGGCAAGAGTCAGACCTTGAAAACAAGCACAGAAACAAAAGGCTGGAGGAGAGTCCCTCCTCCATGTCTCCTTTGTTCTTGGTTTCATAACAAGCAATGCAGCTCCCTCCAACTCAAGGTTTCTGCTCCCTTGGCCTACAGTATTTCGGCAACTGTCATTCAGCTTCGATTTCAAATCACTGATTAATCTTCTCATATCTTCACTTCAGAAACCCTTCCTACAGGGCCCTCAAAGGCAAGCGGATTATAGTGATGCCATAGCCACATCTTTTATACCCGCACTTTTGTCTCGCACATCACCGGACGAATTCTTAAACCCTCACTTCAAAATAGAAAATGAAGTAAAACATTGAACAATGCCTATAAACCCCTCCCTCCCCCAGCCTCTGGGGTTTAAGAATCCAAAGGATCAAGGTACTCACGTAGCATGGCCAGCGGGGAGAGCAGCACCTAGTTAAAAAGTTACCTTATTTTTGGGGAATCCATGCGGCAGGATGTGTAGTTCTAGGTCACTCACAGCTCTATCAGCATACAGATCTAGACAAATTCTCTGCTCCACAGACAGTGCAGCAGCAGCAGCAGCTCCTGAGGGTTCAGAGAAGAAATTCAGAGGGTATTCATACAGTCACCCTGAAGGTGAACAGCCCGTACGCTGAACACCCCTAAACTGACCAAAAGGGAATTATCACCCTGGGTAAAGTGAGGGGATGGTTGGGGTTTTTTTGGTTAGTTAGTTGGTTTTTTGTTTTCATTTTGTTGTTTGATTGTTTATGGTTGTTTGTTTTTTTTTTTTTAAAAAACAAGGCACATAATCTGCAATGGAGAAAATCTCAAAACATAAACCAATTCCAAATAATTCGATCAACCACTGTGGTCCAGATGGGGAAGCATCCTTTTGTACATTTGCAGTCTTTACAAAATCTGCATAGGAGAGACTCTGGAATGAAAGGGCCAAGCTAACAGGATGTCCAAAGTTCATTGTTGTCTTAGGTGGTCTGTTAACTTGCTTGTGGAAAATGTCTATTAATGATTGAAGGGGAAAAAGGTGAGGAGAGCAATCCCTAGTTTGATTAGAGTTTAATTTAAGCAGATGCATTAAGTATTTGTGCACTTACATAGTCTAAAGGACACTCATGTGTCTCCAGCAGCCTTAAAAGGCAATACTTCGGTAGTTATAATTTAACCCTTCATGTGAGAGGCGGTAAGAGTGAGGTGGTTCAAGTGCTGTCTGACCGCATTAAGCAGGATCATTACACCTTCCCTCAGATTTGTGTGAAAGGGAATAA
Organism: Athene cunicularia; assembly: GCF_003259725.1. NCBI lineage: Eukaryota > Metazoa > Chordata > Aves > Strigiformes > Strigidae > Athene > Athene cunicularia. Next base: position 3,417,636 of record NW_020799106.1, read on the forward strand.
GATTGCTTAAGCTGCAAAGAATACAGATTTCCCCCAAAATGCCAATAAAGTACTACAAACCCCCCTGGTGTCATCACGGCTGTGCTGGCAGGGAACTTAACCTATTTTGTTTGAGGAGATGCGGATCTGGTGGCAGAACTGCCTCCCCGCACCCAGTCAGTCAGTCAGCCAGCACCCAATGCAGTGTCCCCACCCCACCGCCCTCTGAAGAGGTCCCATAGCATGGGCAAGACCTGAAGGAGGTGTTCAGGTGTTCGGAACCACCAATCTAACCACCGTCTGACAAACTGTTCAGCCGCATACTTCCAAATGCCGATCTGTAAATTAGTTTTTTTAATTTAGTCTCTCTATATACATGCGAAATAAACGTCACGTGCAAACCTTCTGCCAGGTTGGACGGGGCTTTGATCAACCTGGGCTAGTGAAAGGTGTCCCTAGCCATGGCCATCCAGTTGGAACTAGATGGTCTTTAAGGTCCCTTCCAGCCCAAACCATTCTATGATTCTGCAAGACTTGTAACAAAACAAATACAGCAGTCATTTACGTTGAAAAATTATAAACTATAATCTCTTTTTTTACTTCTACATGACTGAAAGGGTTTTTTTTTTTTGTTCTTACACTACCCATATAGTTAATGAGAACATGGAAGGATTACAGGAAAAAAATATCTAAGAAAAGTAATTTCATCTTGCTTCCCACTTAAATACTCTCGCTATGCAACACAACCAACTAATCTTAGTTATAAGGATGTTTTTTGAAGATTTTAGCAGTAAACTTGCTTAGTGGAAATTTGTTATAACAAACAAGGGAACTAAGACAATTTTTACATAATGTAACCTGAATCAGCTGCATGTATTTGCATTCTCTAAACTGATAAAGGAACTACTTGGGTTTGTTAAATAATGATGCTTCATGTATTAGAACATTAAGGAAAAATTGCAATATTTTGAGGTTATTTAAAAAATCACATATACTTCAATTAAACTACAATAGTGCACATGAAATGACAAATAAATGCTGGCAGCATGAAGCGCATCTGCCAAGAGTGTGAAACGGAAATAAAATTAGTGCTGCACCTCCAAGCAAAGAAATTTATCAGCTCCATTTCTCTAGAGCATCCACTTTCAGGGAATATAAAGTAGTACATTTTTATTACGGCATAGGTCTCTCATGACCTCGAAGTTTGCCATAAATTCACCAAGATCAATGCCAGTACAGACCAAAAGTGCTCTTTTTACCAAGATACAAATTTTCTGTTGTTCAACCCCATCTCCCCATGTAGCATTGATCTTGTTAAGTGTCCCTTGAGTAAAGCTAAAACCTAGTTAAGTTGGTGCATGTTATACTAGGATAGCTCAGAATGCACTCGTCGTTTTAGGGAAAGGATTCAATTTTCTTTACAGATTGGAAGAAGATTCCTTAGAGAAGGCAGCCATCTCATAGAGGACTGAATCTTGTATATACAAGTATGTATGGTTACATTAGGGAACCAGATGTCAGTGAAAATACCTGCATATTAAAAAGAACACAATATATAATCAAATTACTTTTGCAGAAGATAATAAAACACCTTTCCCCTTTTCTAGATGTCACACCTCTTTCTGAGCTACTGTATATAGGGCACAAAGTGCTTGCTTAACTAGAGGGAGGCAGACTGGTTTATGCACCCTCTGCTTTTTTGTTCTTAATCAGGAATATCAGATCTCTTTTCTAAGTTTTATTTTGTATTAACTTCGTGCCCTAAAAGGCTAGCATAACAATCTTTAATAAAGAATACGATGCAAATTGGTTAAGCACATTTTTACTTTCAGCAGTGGGCGGACAGAAAATAGGGAGCTGGATCCTTAGTAATGCCAAAAAGCAGCGTGAACTACAATACCCCAAAGCAAGTACCAGAATGTCCCCTCTAGTCTCATGCTACCAACTCCTGGGTGATGGCTGCAGTAATCAGAGCTGTGGCAGAGGGCATGATGAGGTGGCAAAATGCATAAAGAATGTCCTTTAAGAAAATAATGACTCATTTGTTACACAGAACCATCTCCAGCTTCTGCCTGTTGAGCACATGACACGGAGCAGGCTGTTACCAACCACATCACACGCCTGCTGATTTTCCAGCGGGACTTGGATCGTTCAACACTGTGTCAGTCAGATGCTCTAGAAATCCTCAGTTCCCCTCTGGTGGATAGCATTTAGTCTTTGTAAAAACTATGTAAAACAGCCTCTGCAAACACGGGCCAAGTAGATGACTTCAGCTCCAGAGCAAGAAGGTGACAATCTCAGCATATCGAAGGCAAGTGGTTTTGTTGAGGTAGTCACCAGGTAGAGCACGAACACTGGAGACGGCTCCTCAGAAGCGGTGTTTGCTTATTCCCCGCTGACAGTCATCTACTTCTTGTCAGTAGAGAATACCAAAGTTTAATGGCACACATTTATCAGGGCAGGAAGGAGCATAATGCATTCCTGTGAGACTCCGCAGAGTACGGGCGTACACTTTTCATCCTGCCTGAGTATTAAGTCCATTCAATAGAGTTGTGTTAGCTTCTCCCTCACTTACTTAACTACATTAAAATACCGAGGAAGGCATTTATTTTCTGTCAATGAAATGAAGAGGCTAATAGCAGCAGTATGAAACAGCAAGAGACCTAAATTCATCTCAGTGCAATCTCATTTCAATGCAAATATTGTCAATTTTTCCCTGTATAATGCAGTTCTGCCAGTTATTTCCAGTATTGCCTTTAGCCTAGGCTTGGGTTTTTGCAGGCTGAGACTGCGATTCCAAATTACACCACCTCTTTGTAGTTTTGCTTATGCATTGATCTGTTGGCGATACAGCACATGCTAAAGCAATTCACAAGTTATCTCCAAACATCTGTAAAGTGTCCCCCAAAGCCTACATATTTTAATTTCATACTGCCAAGATGAACTCGGTGGAGGAACAGAAAGAAAGGAAGATTCCATAATGGAAGAGGTTTATTTTAAGCCTATGTTAAGCTGCCACCAGGGCTTGTCTAAATATAGATGTGTCCACTGTAAACACCCTTAGCCTGCGTTTAGTGCAGACTCAGGCAGTTACTCAGCAATGGCAAGCAGGCGTTACATTCATGCCCAGGCCCGCAATAACTCTGTCATCACCAGTACCCAAAGAAACAGTTTGTGAGTGAGATTCTGCGTTCGAAAAGAAACATTAACCAAGAAAATCTTACCTCCTCCTGCTGGCATCACGCCTTCGTCATCTAAGCTCTCAAGATGAGAAGCAAGCTCACCAAGGGCCTGTTGCTTTCAGGCCCAGCTCCTCAGCTCACTGTGATTTGCAGAGGACAGGCAAGCAGGGGCTGCACAGACATGTTTCCTTGAGCTTCTGCAGCAGCTCACATGTGACAAGGCAGGAAACAGCCTGCGCTGGGCAGGTGTGGGTCGCTGTAGTGCCGCTCAGAAATCCTGGCACCTGTACCTTGCTTTCCTGCTAACTCCTGCGCTCCGCTTGTTAATGCTTGCTCTGCCTTCGAACCATCAATACTTGTAGTCTGCAGCATAAATACTGTGCTATATTGAAACCATCACTGCATCTGCAAAGAGTTTGGACAATTTACCAGCAGTAAATTAGCTTAAAACGTACTTGTTCTGACAACTACAATGTAAACATATCCGGTGTGTTCTGCCACTGCAGTGTGATACTCCCTCCAAGTTTATGTGAATCATCCTCCCAATGACTGTGGAAGAATCGGAAACCACTGTCTGTCTACTAACCATCTGAGCTTCCTTACCAAAAAAGTACAAATACAGAAAAGCGTGCCTTCACTGAAACAACTCGGAGACTCCTCTGTAACTTCCTTGTAAACCAGACATAAATGTGTAACTGTACCTGTGTTAAACGTTGTTTGGATTTTGGGCTTTGCTACTCAAAGACTATATGGCAAAGATTGCCAATGAAAGGATCAGGACACTGTATTTAGTAAGGTAGCAGCTCAAGATCTGCCAGTGCTGTGCTCTTGTGCTGACACGGAGTCCAAGTTGTGCAGGGTCGGTGTTTGATATAGTTCCAAACCTCAGTGTAATAGATGAACCTAGAGGGGCTTTCATCTCTGAGGCACATCACCTAACAACTAAATTATGTCACAATATCTACCTCTGAAACCTTTGCAATCTGCTTTGAAGTGTCCAGTAATCATTACAACAAGTAGTGGAACAAGTAGAAAAATTAGAAAATCGAATGGTCAGTAGAACATATGCATATGAGGACAGGCTGAGAGAGTTGGGGGGGGGTTCAGCCTGGAGAAGGCTCCTGGGAGACCTTAGAGCGGCCTTCCAGTACTTAAAGGGGCTACAGGAAAGGGGGGGAGGGACTAGTCATCAGGGGGTGTGGGGATAGGACGAGGGGCAAGGTTTAAACTGAAAGAGATCCAGATTAGACAGAAGGAAGAAATTCTTCCCTGTGAGGGGGGTGAGGCCCTGGCACAGGTTGCCCAGAGAAGCTGTGGCTGCCCCCTCCCTGGCAGGGCTCAAAGCCAGGTTGGACGGGGCTTTGGGCAACCTGGGCTGGTGGAAGGTGGCCCTGCCCATGGCAGGGGGTTGGACTAGATGATCTCCAAGCTTTTTTCCAACCCAAACCATTCTATGGTTGTACATTACATACTCCTTCCTGCCCTGAAAACAGGCCAAGGAAGGTGGTTTCTTCTCTGCCCTGCAGATGACTCTTCCAATGCAACGTATCCACACAGCAAGTCCTGTCCAAAGCCCTACAGTACTCCTCTCATTTTGTAAGCATCAGGGTTTTATTTCTTTTCCATTGCCATTGTCCGTGGCCTCTTCCCATGTGAGGAGGACTCCGCACCTGTCACAAATAACCATCCTTACACACCATGGCCAGGCTGAGGTGCCTTGGCAGTACCTGCTGCCCGCTACAAATCAGGCATCAGGTGCTTACTGCAGCAGCAGCTCGAATCATGTGGGAGTGACATCAGATGATCGTCTCTCTGTAACTGCTGTCAATTTTTAGGAACACGTGTTCACTTTTGGCAGGAAGTTTCTTTATAGCACTTGAGTTTTGGGCAGTTGGTGTTATCCTTATTTCACAAGGAATGCTCGGAAGACTTACTGGTATGACAGGCCAAAAAATTACATAGGAATGAGGCACAAGAGAACACCCCCTTCTAAAGATATATAGGGCAGAATGCATCTATTGTGAGTCAGTTTCCTTTAAGCTACAGGATTCCTGGGCACAGAAACAGTGGGTGAAACAGCCTGTGCATCATGCATACGAGCAAAGCATCAAACGGCAAATTTTCTACCAGTGTGTTTCAGACTAGGCAATCCCACTGTGGCAGTGAGATCTGGAGAGAGAGGCTAAACCACCAGCTCAGTGACCTCAATCTTAGAAAACCCGATGCTATTACATACATAAATAGAGCTCCAAGTGATTGATTTAGATGGCATTCAGACAATGTCACTGGAGAACACTGAAGTACACTCTAGCAGGCATAAACGGGTCTACCTTGGAAATCTTGCAGCATGTTCACGTCCAGACTAAATTAATTTGGAGAGTTTCTGGGTAGAGATTGCCTTGATCCTCTTGCCCCTTACAAAAGCTATTAAAACCTGAAAGGATTTTGCCTGAACGGTTCGAAATTGGATCACATCTCACATCTCAGGTACAGAGTGAAGTCCCTACTTTGAATTCAAAAGGCTTTGGAGAAGATTTTTTTATTTCTCCCCAAAGCAAAGTCATGTATTAAACACAAAGAACAACCACTTTCAGCAGGAATCTAGAATGCTTCCTGAAAGAAGGAAGCAGTCCTACCTTGAACTGTGGGACTGCCCAAGTCAGACCCATGACTACAACATGAGACTGAGAGCCAAGCCAAGGTCCTGCAGTGGGTGCAATTTAGGTAGGGGTGGGTTGGGCTTGGAGCGAGCTCTTCAGATTCTTCTCTCCCGTTAGTGATGAGTCTTGCCTCAGAGAACGGTTATTTCTCCATTGATTCATGTGGCTTTTAGGTAATGAGAAGTCCCTCAGAAGAGAAATAATATCTGCAAGGATATTAAAAGGATTTGAGAGTCGGACAAAGAAAAAAAGTGTCCATTTGACAAAGTAAAAAAAGCTATCCTTATTTGGCTATACTTATTTTTGTATTTTGGAAATAGTTGAGACATTGGAGAAAGTTTTGTTTTAAATATCTCTATCCAGGCTTGGAATTTCCTTTTAACACACAAAGCATCCCTATACAGCTAATAGGTGCATAAACTGACACATGAACTTCCTCTTCCACTTTCCCTCCCATTCCTGTTCCCCCCCATCTCAAACAGTCATTAGAACAAGTCTCTATAATTTGCCTAAGAGGCCAACTGGCACAAACTTTGTATAAAACTAGACAGCATCTTAAATTCAGGACCAGGGTCTTCATAGAAAGTCCCATTGCTCCAAGTTGCAGGGTATTTTTTTTTTTTTTATATTATTTTATATATCCACCATGAAGGAGAATATTCTTAGATCAGATTTACCCTAGTTAAGAGTTGAAGTAAAACAGGTAGAAAGAGATTAATTTTAAATGTGAACAGGTCAACAGTGAATCAAAGCTGCACTCGCAGAAAATAATTTTGCTTAAAGGGAAGTTTTCTGTTTTAGGCTGACAAACCACCTTAAGTTTGTCCAGTCCAGAAATGGAAAACATCCTTAATGGCTTCCTTTAACCTATCTTTGAAGTCCTGCAGTAATTATGTAAGTGCTCTGGAAACAGAAGAGGGCAGCCAGGAACCCTGCCTCTGAGCAGAGTACTTGGGAGGGGAAAACAAACAAAAAAGCCTCTGCTCTTTTCTGAGACTTCCCCCCACCTCAGCCTTAGGCCAATTTGGATGGGAAAACTGTAGCAAGTGTCAGGCTTTTATTGTCTGCTTTATTTTTTGGGATTTGTTGCAGAGGCAGAAAGTGGAGCCTCAGCATCATGTGAGCAACTTTAATATTAGGGCATAAATGCTGAGAGAACAGTGCCCTGGCTCCTTTTGCCCCTGTGGGAATAACGGCTGTGCCTTTCATCCAGCTCCGAGATCTGAGGCTTGGAGGAAGTGTTCACTTTAGAAACCACTCTAAAACTTATAGGAAGGTGTAGAAGACGTCAAAGCTAATTTCAAAGCCCACTCATCCATTTAGAATTTGCAACAAAACTCAGTTTCTGCTTGTCTAAGTCCAAAATAACCTCACTTTAGTTATTTCATCAGCGTGAGCAAGAACAGCTTGACCCACAATATCTAGGTAAGTGCCAAATTCAGCCCTCAACAAATCCAAGTATTTTGGGGAACTGATCATTGATGTTTGCTCAATTACATGTTAAAAGATTTCTTGCATTAATCCATTTTAAGTAAGATCAGGTGGCAACTCATAAATGGAAGTGGCAGTGCTGTATAAAAAAAAAAGAAAACCATTTGAAAGATAGGAAATAACTGAAAAGCATGTGAGAATATGGAAGTTGTCTATGGTAGCAGGACAGCTAAGCCTGGCAGGTTCATTATCATCTGTAAATTGTAGGACATTCGTATCAATAAGGAAAAAATCTCTAAAATATAGTTCTGCAGTGGTAAAGGAAAGCTGCCCCAGCTATTCTAGAGGATTGCTAAAATGCAGTACGGTCCAAAGAGCAAGATTTGCAAGAGAAGCAAGTAGTGGGCAAATAAAACTGATGGCATGTTAACAAAGCAAACCAAACCAAAATAAAAAAATCCCAAAACCACCCAAACCGAACAATGATGGTAAGAGGTTTAAATATCTTTTCATTATACCGCACACACACACAAAAATACTGGGCTACAATTTTGGCTGCTCGTGCCAGTATAAACTTTTCAGAATGTGAATTTTGTAGCCTGAAAGACACTCAGTCACAATCAGTTCTAACAGCGTATAGTTTATTCAGCATTTAATGGCTTGACCTAGTAAATCTTTAGCAAATCTTGAGCAAATTTTGTTACTATCAGGAGGCATCCTGACTGATCAATTAAACATTAGGACTCATTAGGAAAGAAAGTAGCTTACTTTTAGTTTTCTTCAAAGAGGTAAGCCAGGAAAGTGGAGATACTTTCTTACGTTTTACAGAAACCTGAAACTGAGCAAAGGGTTCAGGATCAGAATATTTTGAATACTTCAAAAGAATAGAGTTCTGTAAAGACTGAGTAAAGTGGAAGTACTTAGAAAATCAAGCTATATAACTAGTAAGAGTACTGAAATCCTGGTCCCCTTCCTGTTAAAAAGCAAGCTGGATTTCCTCTTCACTCAGTTATGAGGCAACACAAAGGCAAGATTCTGTTCGCTTTATGCACTCTTAGCCCTTGTTATTCCCCTGGCACATCCAAACTGTTTTCATGTATTGCTCATAATGCCTTGTTTCATTATTCAAATCAACATTCTGTAAAATGGAGGGTAGTTAAGTTAAGCTGTTAAACACCAGAACAGAATCAAAGTCTTTCTTTCCTTGCCTGACAGTCCTGCCCTGGAAACAGTGGTCCACACTGAATGTTAAAAGTTCAAAGTGTAAAAACCCTTCAGGGGTTCTTGCTCTCTGTAGACATGGGAGATGGCGTTCACAGAACCCGATTATTTTCTTCATGTTTTTCTTTCCGTTTTCCTTCTGTACGTCTCTCCCCTCGGACCCTTTGCACACAAAGATAGGAACAAGCCTGAACCAGTTTAACTCTGAAACGAGAGCTTATCATGAGCAGATTCCACGCTGGTCTCCAGCTTGCACGCTGGCAGTGCTAAAACCGTGCTAGATTATTCAGTCCAAAATGGTTTTGCCTTTCTCTTGCAGATCACGCTGATGAATAGAGCTAAGATAGGAGGTAAAACTGGCAGGACATTAATATTTCTAACCACATTTGCCCATGCACGAAGATTTCCCTAGCAACATCTCTCTCTAGAAAAAAAAAAAAAAAAAAAAAAGCTTCAGACAAGCTTATCAGGGTTATTGGTATCAAGAGACAACGTTTCCCCCAGAATCTATGTAAGAATTGGGTTGAAATTATAGTTAACATGAATTTTAATGCAAAAGGCCATAATTTTAGTGATGTGGTTTTCTAAAATATACCGTAAAATAAAAGTTAAAGCTTTATCGTGCAATCTTGACTCACACAAATTGTTCTGGCAATACATCATCCCTTAAATCAGGGAGACTGCTGGAAAAGGGCACAGCATTCCCAGAGCATCTCTGGGAAGTTCCTGGGGTGTTTCAGCTAAAAAGATAGATTCCCCTCTTAATTCAGTTATTAATTTCACTTACACAGAGTTAATGTTTCCACTTAATAGCAGGAGATGCTTTAGTCTGCACAGAAGCTTTTTAAAGAAACACGATGACTGTTCACAATATGAAACAGTTAACTTGAAAACATTTCATTATCTTCAGGAACTAACAACACAAAAATCGTCCTTAATTAAACACTCAAGACAGCAGCCAGACTAATCCTAGAGTTCCTTAATAGCATGAGGAATGCAGTAAGTTTCAGCAGGTTTAATTCCTTAGTATGTTGTCATGGCTAACACTTGTTTTGTAAAGAAAACCCAGGAAAATAAACGTAAATAAAACTTACGACATGGTTCACTAAATCTGCTGCAAAACCCCTGTGCAGGAGAAGTGAATAGATGATTTCAAAATTATACAGAACTACGTCCTGACAAGCAACAGCAACACAAGAGCGTAAGTTTAAAAGCCTTAATCACTTTAACCACCCATCCACAGAAACGCACTTCTAGCTACAATTTCTGTGAAAATCAAGATTTTGCCAATACGTAACACTACAGCTGTGGACTTGATCATATTTAGGGACTTTCATTTCTCTACTTCCAAGGTTGTGCTATAATTTTTACCTACTTTGGGGCCTAGATAATTGACAGATTACCTCAAGAGGTAGATCTAGATCTACAAGACATGCAACAGCAGAAGAGTAACCCCAGAATTCACTGTCAATCTTTTTATTTCCCCCCCCCCCCCTTTCTATTTCAGGTAAAGGGTGTTTCATTGCCAAGGGTCATATGCGACCTTTAACATCTCAGGAACATCCTGGCTCCTGCACTGCCGCTTTCAGGACCTTTCAGTCCTTCAGGGTAACCGACCATCTCAGCAATTCCCACAGGGCTCCTTCCCTCCCTTTCCCTGCGGGTAAGTACTTCTACACTTTTCTGCCAGGCATGGCCCTCTACTTTCCCGTCTGCTCTCAGCTTTCCAGAAAGTAAGTCTCTCCGAAGTTCATCCAGCTCTTCGTTCTCTCATCTAACTGGAGTTTGCTCTGATACTTTCTGGTGCCAGCACTGCTGTGTAAGTGCAACAGACTCTATTACTGTTCTGCAGCTTAGGGCTCTTCACAGACAGTAGAGCTGGCTTTGTAGTCCTAGCTAGAGAGAGAGGAAAAGGGCTAGACAAAAGATATCTGAATACCTGTCCTATTTTCCCTCTGCCCCTTCATCAGTCTCAAATACCACTCTTCCCTTTCAACCAGGTCCATCTATTCTCCCGCTTACCCTGGTAGCACATCATCTCAACATTCTTCTGCAGTTATCAGTGTCACACATCTGTACTAGACACACTTTCAGGTACAGGATTGAGTCCAGTGCCATTTTGAAATCACCAGGTGCTTTCTTTGACCATCATGGCATTTTGGTTTGTTCTTAGAATTTCGGATCATCAGGCAAGACTGTGCTGTGGCAGAGAGATGCAGAACACAGCCCATGGAAAAGGGCTGCTGAGCTGGCCTCTTACCTGCAAATTCCTGCTGTTTCAGGTTCTGCAGACATAAAGCTGCCAATAGCCAGGGGGGTGGCAGGCTACAACCCTTAGAGTACCCAACCCAGTGGGCCAACAGCACGCTTGTTCAGAGGTGAAAGCTGCAACGTGACCTCAGCCCGTGCTTCCTGCACAGTCCAGCTTCCACCTTATTCTGCACAGAGGTACAAGGGTGAAGGAAGGCTCTCTTACATGGCTCTCCCAGCCACCTCCACAGCTCCGGATCCACCCCACGGGGCATGAGACACCTGAAGGTTCAGAAGGTTCTGAGAACATCGGTCTACCCTGGGGTAACTAAGCATGGTGCAACTATCCCAGTGCAGAATGGGGAATAACAATACCTAGACAGCAGTCACTACAAGAAGAAAAAAAAAAAAAAAAAAAGTAGTAACCATCCAACCCTTTTCATATCACAAAGACTGCAAAAACTCCTATACAAGTGGTTCAGACCAATTTGCCTTATTTGGTGATGCAGATTAGCAAATCTGTATATTCCAAAGAAAGTCAGGTACCAATCTCAGCTGAACTGCAAAGTTACTTCGTATTACCAACCTTCCTTCTTTCCCTCACTAGAAAATAAGCAAAAGTAGATAGCACGTGTTGAAGAGCCACAGAAAAATCAGGATGATTTTTAGGAAGCATGAAAAAAGATAGGTCATGGCAGATCTTAAATTCCCATCTCCAGACAGAAAGATAAAGCACTCATTATTGACTACTACTCCACTTACTTATCACTGCTGACAGCCAGGACAGTGTTACGATTCACTATGGAGTTAGAACAATCTGTTTCACTCAGCAGTAACTGTCAAAATGCACTCAGACCCAGAATGGCAGAGCCCAGTTTGCAACGCTGCTTTTCCACACTGGATCGAAGGGGCCCTCGGTTACAGGAGAAAAGCCAGAGTGTGACTATAGGGCCTGAGTAAGAAAGGAGCGAGGAGTGGTGTACTTCTGAAGTTCAGCCCCAAAAATACATTCCACACTGTGACATGTAATGTTTTATAGAGGGGATCTCAAGCTATGAAAATGCTCTCTACCATGCCGTGATCCCTGGACACAGCTGACTACACCCAGATGTTCTACGAGGTTCCTGTAATTTCTCCAACTCATCCCCAGTAGGACAAAGGAAGGCATTCATGCTGTGAAGTTTAAATCGGTCCCACTAGACATCAGTATTTCCCTCCTTGTTAGGAAGGATGGAGATGGTCGCACAACAGATACTTGAGACTCCCAAGATCAGTCCTGGTTTCATTAAATTCACATGCCAGATTTTGTTCAACCCTCAGAGAAAAAAAATATGGGACATACTGTACAGCATTTTCACTAATACAAAGAATTTGGAACTAATCTTGTTCCACCCTGCAAACACAAGCCATATCTAGCTTCCACTTTTTATTTTTCACTGTAAATACTCCAACTCTTGCTCCATAACACCAAAAGATAAAAGGTTCCTTGCAGCAGGCATCACCACCAGCTCACTGGTTAGCAGGTAGAGGCTCTTCCCCGTGCAGGAGAAAAGCCATAGCTGATTTTCATGAAGAGCCTCAAAAGTTTTCATCTACGTCTCCCCAAACCTTGCATTTAGTGTTTTCTGCATTCAAGTGAACTAATGGTCTTTATACATACCTTCAGTCTCTAGCTGGGAAATGCAGGACTGACTTCAACCTCTTCTTGCTTCTGAGCTGAAAGACACACCATATACCTTGAAAGGCATGGTATGGCCTGGAAAGCATGTGAAACCCACTGACATCCAAGCCAGCATCTTTACATACAGGAAGGATTAGACTTATTAAAGTTGCTTGCTTTGCAATGCATTCTCCTCTCAGCGGTTTACTAGAATTTCTGAGTTAACTCCTGCAACGCTGGGAACTTGCTTTCCTTTGTAAAGGGGTCCAAGGCACCAGAAGAAATACAAAAGAACCATCTAAGGGGTAGATCACCTGGACAAATCAACTTGAAATTAAACCAGTCACATGTATCATCTCTCCCTTTTCATCCTGTCTTCTGAAAATACTTAAGCAGCTCATTTCTGATCAGACAAAAGGTTGGAGAGAACGCAAACGACGTGTGTGAAGACAGAGAGCATCAACACAGCTCACTCATCCAGTTCGCAGACCCACCGGCTGTGTCAGTGTCAGGCACAGGGAGAGAGGCAGAACCACCAACTGCTCAGCATTTGCAGCGGTGGAGACAGGAGGATAAAGGCATTCAAAGAAATACTGCATGTGTTCCAGGAACAGAGAATAACACCATGGATCAGCTAGATTAGCATTCACTGAAGCACTTTCACAGCCTGGTGCCCAGACACTTGCAGCCATCATAATACAGGGATTTTAGTGGTCAGGATGGGACAGCATGCTTTGTACTGCATGCAGAGCCCTGTGCTGACTGGAGCAGGGGGTGTGGACACAGAGATATGCCTGAGTGGCAGCTGAACAACAAGACCGACCAATGAGTGTAGCAAGAGTCAGGCACTGAACACAGGACAAGCATATGAAAGTGCTACTGACACTTTAAGATCTTAGCCCAGAAACTTGATGATACATCCAGACACAACAAACAATTCTTACAGAAGCTATTGAGTATGCCACATAGGTGAGGTCTGTGCTAAACTGATGAATGCACACAATAAAAAGGTGACAAAACCAGAGATTTCACAAGGGATGACACAATAAAGTACGCACAGAATTTTCACAAATGCATACGACTGTCTCTAGGCATCTAAAGTTTACAATTCAACTGTAAATATCAAGTTTACAACCCAATTACAGCACTGCCCTTACAGCACACTATGCCTGCTTTTCTCCCCTGTTTCTATGCAAAAGTAGTTAATGTGTCTCAGTATCAAGAAACACTCGCTACAATTAACAAAGATATCCATAAATTCAAATTGGTTAAAGCTTTAGATTGATTATTAAATATAATAATTGATTAACGTTTTAATAAGATGACAAAACAGTAGAAATCATGGTGGATTCTCAAAACAAATCTCCATTAGAAAATACTTGAATCCATCAGCAGTAGAACTACTTGACTGTAATCAGGTTTGATTACAAGAAAATCAAGAAAAGCTGATGAAGACCACCAGATACCATAACCCTTACTACTACAAAGAAACGGCAAAAGCACTCTTTTCTGAACCACAAAATATGCTCCTTAACACAGGCAAGAACATTTTTTTACCCTTCTCTTCCTCTAATGCTTAATATCAGATCAGGAAAGTATCTGTACTGCTGTATACTGCTTTTGACTTAAAGCACATTCAGAGAAGTTTTCCTATAACTTTGTACAAAGACATATCTCTGTCCCTGTGAGCTTAGAAAAACTGGGATGAAACTTTGTTCTTTTCCTACATCCCCAATCATCAGAAAGTACCCTCAAAATAAACAGGCCTACTAAGACACTGCAGTTCTTGATGTGGCTAAAAACCCCTGAATTCTCGCTGGAAGGGCAGCTGTAAAAGGTTAAACACACATGTTGAATTCAGGGAGAGAAAGACACTCAAATTTTCCCACAATAATAGCTCAAGAAATACAGCTACCTTCTTCCAAGACAGAAGCAAAACTGATGGAGTCAAGCATGCATGAGTGTACTTTGAATATTCACCCAATCCAGAACCAGGATCATCTCCTATGCAAACTTTATTATGCAAATAGGATAATCCCCAGATTTTCCACCCATCCATTTAAATGAAAATATCAGAAATGGCCCAGCTAGCATCAGACAGCAAAAATAAAGACAAGCACATATCTTTCTCTGCTCCTAGCTCTCATTTTCTTCCTCTTTTTCCCAGTGATGACAGGCTGACAGATAGAAGGAAATACACATCCACCCCATAGTCTTCCATACAAGTAAATACAAAAAAAAATCAAGTGTTTATTGTAAGTCTGCATGAAGGCACAGATGAGCTTGATTACAGACACATCGTAACAATTACAAATATATGTAAACACCTTGAGAGATACAACAAAGCAATAATACAGCTAATACAGGAATAAAATGTAACCTGCTAAAAAACCAATTCTTTGTATCTGAGGTTCTTTCAAGGATAAGCTCCGATTCACACCAATGCAGTGTAATGCTTTTAGTCATCACTTGGATTCATGCTCAACAAATCTGCACTTGACCATTGTTGTTAACCAGTGGATTTATAAATTTGATCCGCATCTGACCAGGCTTCCTTCACTAGGATCAGGAAAACACAGGAATAACCAGCTAGACACCCAGCCAACCTATAATGAGGCTTTGTAGATTCTCTAAATACACAAGAGCAATCACCAAGGTCCTGAAATTAAACATAAGCTTCAGAAAAGCTCAAGGATATTTGTTCCATTTTTACTTGCATTTGAGGAAATTGCTGTATTTCTGCAGGAAAGGAACAGTCTACAGCTGTCAGGTGATTTTTTTTTTTCTTCCTCCACAGGAGGCTTAGATTTCATCTGAAACACCTGCCAAAACAAAAGTCAGCAATCACAAACTAAAGTGCCTTGGACAGCTTAGGTTTTACCACTAGAATAAAACATTTTCATTTATAGATACAGTATTAATGTATATTGTGAGAAATCCCACCTTTGCACATAGACTAATTCCAATGTTTTTGTGGAAAGGGCAATTGCTTTGTTTTTCTAATTAATACCAATGCCAGGAACTTAAAGAACTGCAACATTGCACTTTTTGGAAGGAAACCACACAGAAAAAAATTGTAGTTTTAGTACGGGCAATTCCCAGGCCTAGCCAAATAGTACTCTGAGCAGCAATTTACTACAGGGACACACGGTTTTCTCAAACTCAGCCCTCAGCCATCTGTCCTAACTCCCTACTCCTTCTTTTCAAAAGCTTTATAACCTCCAGAGCCCAGTTCCAGTGAGGAAAGACTCCTCATCCAGGTAACATGTGCAGAACAAAACCTAGCACAGCTACGACATTTCTCCTGACCCTGCAGCCACATGATCCCAGCCTAAAGATGAGGTAGTACTTTTCTTTGGAGCCTAACCAGTTGAACAGGAATAAGCGCTATTCTCCCTCATGTAGCAGCTGTCTGTTAATGCAGTGCCAAACTCCATAGTTTCATCTCCTCTTCGGGGCACACTACTAATGCAAGACCAGCAACAGCTGCTAAAAAAAAAAAATAAATAATCATGGTATGAGCACACATTCCTGCTTGAACTACAACTGCATCATAAAGGCCATGGTCTGGCGTGTTCACTGACTTCCTCCAGTCCACAAAGTGGCAGTGACTCTTAACTCTATTTGTCCTGGACTAGTGGTTATGAAGGATATCCTGAGTACTTATTACAGTGAAATGTAGAATTAAAAAAAAATAAAATTAAAAGATTAAGAACTCTAGTCTGAATCCAAAAAGGGCTGGGAGAGGAATTCAGCTCCTCAGGGAACTGAGGAAACCAGATTGTCTTTGTGCATACAGTCCATTTGGTAATCAAGGGCTCTGTTATTTCTCTCTTCAAGAGGACAGATCTTTCCCCTCAAGGAGGTTGTTGTAACACATGTATTATAATTTTATAGCTTACACTCATAAACCTTCTGGTTTCTTATGAGATGGCTTGATCTGGAGAAATATGCTCTGCATAGTCCATGCTCTGTAGACTCCCAAGGATCAAAAAGAAATAGACTGGCATGACTGAAACAAAAAGGAAACATCAAAAAAGAGTTGAACACTATTAGAATTCATACTGCTTGTAAAACTAAGCATTAGGATTAGATAAAGCACTACAAGACTTAAACAAGGCCCCAGATGCATCCTCTCGGTAAGTGATAATCAATGATGAGGATGAGAAACTCCATTCGCTGACTGACAAAGTATTCAAGGCTCTTTTTTTTGTCTCCATGATCCGTTTCCTTTTATTTAGCAAAATATACAGAGCCTATGTTGTCTCCTGTCAGCAGTGCAGCTCGCACAGATCTCAGGAAGCTTTCTCATTTTCACTGCTTCCAAGACTACATTTTTTACTCAGCTGAAGCGCACAGGGATTCCACCCAGGCAGATGGCTTCCTGAACATGAACATTTTAACAGGAAAGGAATCCTGTTCTGTTCAGCTCTAGTACAGCGACTGCCAATAGAAAAGCACTGACACTTTCTTGAACAACTCTTGATAGTCCTTTCTGCCCTTGGGAATATGGTCTCAGAGGAGTACATGTAATTAAAACAATCTTATCTGGCTGTTAGCTGGAAGACTATCTCCGAACAGTCCCACCTCTTCTTCCAAAGAACTTCTCTGGAACACATCACAGATAAAATAAACTCAACGCTCTACAGAGTGTCAGCTGCATTCCAGTGTCCCAGCCAGATCCCTTGAGAAAAAAAAGTAAGAAGAAAGCTGCTTGATTGTCAGAGAGGAAAGCACTGCTGGAACTGCTAGAAGATATAATTTTTTTTCAACCTTTAGCTGTAAAGGGGTACACTCACAAAATGCTCATCACAGCTAAAAAATGCTTCCATGGCCTTACGCAACTAGCGATGATGCAGCGTGCCACCGATAGGAATTAGTAATGAAAACAGCAATAGAAACCCACCCAGGTGCTTCTGAGATAAAGAGGCCAAGCACTTAAGTCCTCACAGTGAGCTGGACCTCACTGCCAAGTGAGTTTCTCCAGTCTATAGATCTGATAAAAATCACAGCTGCGGAAGCATAATTCATGACTATAATTCACAAGGAAAACTGAAAATCCATTTACATTTATTAGGAGATGGTTGTGCACAATTTCTCATCTTATTCAAAAAGTCTACAAATAAAGAGTTTAACACTTGTGATTGCAAGCAAATGTTTGTTCAGCGTTCTTAGGTAAGGCCAATTTAGCGTCTTGTTACAATTTCAAGATTTAGTACACATTTGTCAGTTCTTTACTTTCCTCTGGTCACAGTCCCACTGGAATAGTAAGGAGAGTTCCCTAAGACACTTTATAACAGCAGCTGAACTTGGGTTACATAAATTCAGTTTTGGAGTATGCTTCAAGCGCAAATTACTCTAGGCAATTTTCCATTTTAAGATCTTAAAACAACACTGTCAAAGGCTTTCCCCCCTCCCCCCGGCATTTATACTACCACCACTATGAGCTCACACTCTGTAGAGCCGTATGTCCAAGATTCTCAAAGCACTTCAGAAAGAAGGGCACCATTTCAAATAGTGGTATACTTGAGCTGGCATCCTACTTATAAAAGAATTTTATTTTTTTTTTTCTTTGTCTTATGTTTACAAAAGGACAAGCATCAAGCTAAACCAATCCTATCTTGACCTCAGTCCCACCTCTGACCACCTGTAATTTTCTCAGATGCAATCCTCCCACTGATTCAGGAGCTCTGTAATCACAATGCTCACAGCTGAGTTTCCCCTGTGGAAAGGTGAGCAGCTGCTATAACCAATTTTTTTCAGATGGAAGCACTGGCCAAATTTTAGGTCTGCCAGCATCTTGAGAATCGGTTGACTGGAGAGTCGCTACCATAACTAATGTAATTTGATAATGCACTTGATCCCATATTGGTTTACAAAGTGTAAGAGACTATATATGCATTTCTCTAAATTCTCTCAGAGCTGAAACTACATAACTACAGTGAAGAAATTCTAGTTTTGCCTTAAGCGAAACCTTTTACAACATCGTTTTAACTTACTATTTTGATTTAGAGCACTAATTTTATCAAGATTTCCAGTTTGCAATTCTTACTGAATAGGTGAGCAGCAAACATGAAAATATATGTACAGGTGTTAGTATACTACCAGAATGCTGTCCTTCCCTCTTAAAAATGTCCTTAAAGCATTAGGCATGTCAAACAAACTTTTGTAAACAAAAGATAAATTACTCATGTTCTGCTTGATTATAGCCAGATACATATTCTCATAAAATAAACATTCTCTTGTCATTTTCCATGGCCCACATATCCATATATATGAGGTAAACCACTTAAAATCATCAATAATATATAAACCTCAATACTCAACAGGAACCTCGGGGAAAAATGTAGCTGGGTAAGATGTCAATATCAAGAAGTGACACTTTGTTCCACTGCAAAGTGAAACCAATTTATTTGTGCTAAATGAATGGAAAGAATGTATTCAAAACACATTTCTTTATACATTGTACCGGCTTAGGCTGCTAAATAAGCATTCATTAGTGCCATGTTGTGCTACTTTCTTGTACTCTGTTTCTACCAAGCAATACAACATTTTTGGCTGTTACACCAATAGATTCCTATATGCTCATCTTAGATCTTATTTTCTAACAGACTTTTGAACATTTAGAATACCTGTTCAAACTTTGCTTCAGGGGAATCACAATTTAGATATTTTAACAGGAAAAAAATTATCATCAGCTGTTCTCTACAATCACATTGCCTTCTGCAGAGAAAAAAAAAAAAAAAAAAAAGAAGGCTATCAGTAACCTGTGGGCAGGACCACACTTAGGAAAGTTAATTGTGACAGATCACACAGTATGGGCAGCTTACAGGTTAACCTAAGTGTCAGGTGAAATCATCAAATCTTAAGGTCCACGAATTGTACATTCCACAGACTCCAACAAGCCAGTTCCCTCACTGTAAAATGCAGACTGTACCATACGTTTGAGGTGCTTTTAAACAGGAGAAGTATGGATGTGTCCTGTGTGCTGAATTAAGCTTATTTAATACATAATACAACAGAGTATGTGTCTTGGGCACTGATTAGGGTGTCTGACTCACTTTTGCACTAGAAGCTGTTATTTCAAATGACTGAAACGTAGTGCTGATTTTCCGTAAGCTTGGTAAACACTGTAATATTTCAGAATTTGTCATAAAGCCCATCATGCCTTTAATTTTCTGCAAATTGTCATGAAAAAATATAAAAAAGGTATCCCTTTAATTGTACAAACCTAAAAGCCAGGAAAATGAAGCTTTGGAGCCAAGCAAAACGACATAATGCCGTATTACCAAACAGAGTAGCAAATGTTCCAGCCAGAGAATGGACATACATGTAGTTCAAGTAAACACTGATGGAAAACTTTGTTAAGTTAGTGTTGTAGACCCACAACACTGGCTGCATTTTATACAAACGTTTACAACACAATTAACAGTGAAGCCTATATAACCTCAGTGCAAATAAGTCAAATCCAAATATGCCAAGTAAGCCTTTGGCTTTTAGTAAACTGCTCCATGTTATGAGTCCACTTCTGACATACAGACTGCTGAGCACATGCACTAAGGCTGAGAGGAGGGATGCACTGAATGTTGAAAAGTGGCTGACTGCGATGCTGCGGATTGGACCGTAGGTTGCACAGGTGGCGGAGGTGGTGGCGGAGGTGGCTGCACTGGGGTCTGCGTGTTTGGAGAAGGAGGAGGAGTGGGACGTTTAAATTTGTCGGGGCTGTTACTTCTTCGTGGTGAAGGCCTCTGCAGAACAAATATTGAAATTATGTTTAACACATTCCTGGAACAATGTTAGGTACAAGTCCTCTAATCAATTTATTGAGCTTGGCAAAGAGAAAAAAGCACACACACACACACACACAAAAAGCTGAACAATTATGTGGGAAGAATCTATTTCAAAACATTGCAAGAATTACAATACAACTTTTACATAAAATAAACATTACTCTGCAATGGAGTAGCAAAGGAAAAGGGAAATACTTCTGATATCAAACAGAACATGTATTCCCTCCTGTCAGCTTGCAGGAAATGAACCCAAGACGTATGTCCTGCAGATTTGTTTACCTATGACAACCAGCAACCTGAAGAGAAATGAGAGATGCTGTAGAGACACCACCTCCCAATTGTGCTTGCCCAACTAGCAGGTGCTGATGAACCTTAAACTTTACGCTGCTGGTGTATGAAGTCCCAACTACGTGGTACCTGAACGTGAGTGGAAAAGTTTCGAATGCCGGAGAGTCTGCCCAGAAGCTCCAGCTTTCCGAAAGACTCAGCCTGCACACTGGGAGCAAGACCAAAGCATAATACAAGTTGTTCTTTGGAGAACAAAAAAAAGTTTACAACCCTTTAAGCTGCAGGAGTGGAGCAGCTGTTAGAGAGCTCCCCTCAACAGAAACCACAGATTTTCAATGACCTGCACATTTAAACACAATGATTTAAACCCCACTTTATCTTTACAAACCAGTGGAGGCGTGGGAAACCTTTATTTGTTAGCAATGTAAAAATATTAATTACGCTGCACAACACTAACTTCTGCGCTTTTGAAACCAAAATCCCCACTACTTACCAATCCAGTTAGCATTAATCAAGAACCTTACGGTGTGATGAAGCACCCACCCACGATTCATAATCAACCACAGGTGAACTCCGAGAAGCATGGTTACAGTGCTATACCAAATGTACTACAGGTACAGTCAATTTATTCCATAATGGAGATGAAAAATGAAGAGTCAAGAATCAAACTGCAGTTTAGTCAAATAACGTGTATTGTATCTATTCTGCACAACAGCGTACAACAGATCAATGCTCTATGCAAAAAGCCAAGGGATTCTTGACAACTGACTCATGTCTCTGAACACTTAATTTAGCGTATTTTGCAAATGTCTAATAATATGAAATGACTTAGTTTAAGTATCAAGACAAAGTCAAGAGCTACTTATCAACACCTTTCCCAAAACAATAAGTATTTTGTCCTGAAGATCATCTTTTTTCATAGTGACCCAGTGTGATGCCAACCTATTTACAGTTTCAGAAGGAGTAGTGTTTCACAGAGACTGAACAAATTCCTTGAAAAACTTATAGATAAAACGAGGTTCCAGGTTTTCCAGAAGCATAGAGACCTTCCTGTGACTAACTCATGTGACACACAGCGGTGGGCTGAACCCGGACCAGGATACTATCTTCCTGCTGAGCTGCAGCTTCCCTCCTGTTCTACCCACCGTTGGAGCATTGTCACCAATCTCTGCCCAATTCAATTAACAATTACCTTTGCACACTCACCTAAACTATTTTAGACGCAGCCATATTTTATCATTCTACTGAAAATTCTACTGAAACATGTTTTCACATCTGAGAATGACATGTATATGCAAAATATATTGCAGGATATTTACATACTACCATACCTGTTGAGAAAAATCAAAATTACCTTGTATGATACAACACCTATATGGTATTTTGCCAAATGGTTAATATTTAGGCTCTGTTTGCTCATTAAACTCCACAAATACTTAGAAGAAATATGATTAAGTAGAAATGCATCAAACATTGCAGGTAAAAAGGAAATAAATCCAGTTGAAAGATATGAGAAATTGCCCTAACAAATGTTTATATTAACTTTCTTCTTTGCCAATGAGAATAGAAAATAAGAGTTAACTGCCTGTTACAGTGACATGATGGTAGCATTGTGTGTCATCCTGAAGAAAACCTGAGCTTGGAGCAACCTCAGATGACTCATCCGTCAGATGGTGGAGACTAGGAGAAAAATGAAAGCAATGTTTTTACTTCCTGGGATAGGCTTAGTAGCTTAGAACATCACTTCTCACATCCTGCCTGCTGATCCATAAGATGATACCTATTACTGTCCTTAAGATGATATTACATCCTACTCTTTTGCAGAAAATAAGGTTCTCCAAAAAGAATCAGTTTCTGAGGGTGAAGAGGAAAATCAGGGTTGAAGAAAGCAGCAATAGATATCTTGGAGTAAGGAGACAAAAACAAACATTTACAAAAATGTTTTGCAAAAAAGCTTAAGGACAAGCAATTGTAACTTTTAAAAACCAAACTCACGTTGGTAACAAGTATATACTATTTTAAATACTTACTGTAATACCATGGGATGGTCCCATATGTTGCACATGAAGGCCTGGGGAATTGTAGTAAGACATTCCAGCTCTAGTCAGTGAAGTTGGTGGTGTGAAACCAACTGTGTGACTTGCATATGACAGACCTAAAAATTGTTAAAACAATGCAACATCAACATTCTTGTTTATATTACAAACTAAAGTGTGAGGTTTTTTTACAATTTTTTACTTCTGAATCAGTGATAGGTTAAGAAATGGTAACTGCTGCCAGATTTGACATCTGAAAAGTGTTCCTTATAGTGAAAAGCATGATGTAGAATTAATTTTTTTCCTGTAGCAAACAACCGTATGTTTCAAAACATACATGACACAATTTAAACATAACTTTTCACTTAACATTAATGGTGTAAGGCTCCCCTGGCTGTTTACTTTAAGTCACAAGTATTTCCATCCAATCTTCCATTTCTCTTGGACAAAATAGCTCCCTGAACAAAATACAGTCTGAAGAAACAGAGGTTGCCATCTCACACTGGGCCACTACAAGTTTCCACAAAGGAACTGGATGTAGGTGGCTCCTCCAGGGCACACCAGACCCACACCCAGGCTTCTCCATTTTGCCCCAGCATTTGTGGGCAGCGACCCAGAGATCTTTGGGGCTCTGAAGTGGAAACATTTTGGCATTAGTTGCTAGCTGGACTAGGCTAGCAACTAACATTTAAAATTACAACTTGTTTTATTAATGAAAGCCTAATATTCAGAAGTGCAGATACCTAATTCTTACATTGAAATATTTCCTTTCTGTAAGAACTAATTTATAAAAATGCAGACTACCTTTATAGCTAACCAAGGTAAACAGAAACAGCAACTGCCAAATGCCTAAAGCTCAGACCTTGAAGTGTTCTGAGTATTTCTCAAAACAGCACATTTTCCAAAACCTTTAGCTCATTATTGCTTTCTGACAACATATCAGTAAGGTAGGAGACAAGACTTTACTCAGCTGTTTAGTATCAGCCACTAGCAACTGCTTTAGAGAACTGTGATCAAAAAAACTTCTAAAGGTCCATTAAACTTTTATAACACCACACTGGATATAACAGTTTTCACACTTCAACACAACCAATGCAAAACAGTGCCACTGCAGTTACAGTATGCACCAACACCCAGCTTTGTCCTTCACTGCATATATCTCTGTTTGTGCCTACAATCGATGAGACAGGATCTTAGGGGGGAAAAAAAAAACAAAACAAAACAAAACAACAAAACCCCAAGCCTCAGATAACTAATAAAGTTATACAAGAAAACATATTCCCCTTGCTTCCTTCAATTCTGTGTTTGATTTCCTACATCCCCAGTGTATGTCTGGTGTAAATTATGAGCGGCTGCAATAGAATCACTGCCACTTTAGAGGAGTTAAACAATGCAGATTAACAAAATCAATCTGCTTTTTGACTACACAATCTGATTGTCTGTACAGCACATGTTTTATTACTAAGTGCTTTTGTAAGCACAAGGACAGAAACAAGTCAGTGTTCAGGTAGGTGAAAATGTGTTGCAAGTCAGAGATAAGAGCCCAGAACAATAAAAGGCAAAAAAAATGCTTTAAGCCACATCTGCAACATTACAGTCTTGGACTGCTTTGGGATAAACCAGCTCCAAAAGTTTCATAAATATGTCTACATGGCAGTCAAAGAAGTGATAACAGAGTAGTGCATTTACATCCAAGTAGCTCATCTCCGCAGCCCAAAATCTCTCGCCTAGCTGCAGAAGCAAAGCATGTAACAGTTTATCTATACTAAAGACTAATTGGTAATTAGAGTAACTAATCCCCAGCTGCCTAGGAAGCAATACTTCCACAGTCTTCAAAGTTTCATGCATTGTGCTAGAAATCTCAGCAGGATCTCAGCCTGTAAGAGTCCTCAAAAGCAGCAACTCAAGCCATGCAAGCATAAAAGGCTCTGGGATTCAGGACCCATTAAACCTGCCTGTCTATCCATATGAAATTACAGCGTTTCTAGCTGGTTTCAAATTATGTTTCTACAAATTCAGGCACATCATTTTCAAAACAAAACATGCCACACATCATGGTTTAAACCCTGCTGGCAGCCAAACGCCATGCAGCCACTCGCTCACGCTCCCCTGCCCTGGAGCATGGGGGAGAGAAGCGGAGGGGTAAAGGTAAGGAGACTCAGGCTGAGCCGAAATCAGGACACCGAGTCATACAGTTACTTGATGCAAAATACAGCTGTTTCATTATTCTGCACAGATAGTTCTGACAGTGTTTTACTGTACTACTTTAGATACAAAATACTCTCAAAACCTGTTTGTTTTCATCCATTACCGCATTCATAAATCCCAGAGCTCTGTGCAAATTTCCCCGCTGATCTTATTAGTCCTCTAACAAACCGCTGCTTCTATTTTTATGAAGTCTGAAACTCCCCAACTGTGGATATTAATTTATCAGATGTGAAGGACAGTGACATAGCTGCCTGTGGAGAAGTCATGGTCTGGAACATTTAGTGTGTCAACGTTATCAAAATTGTGAACTCTGTTAGAAATGATCATTTCAGCTGTGCTATTTTTAACTCTGCTTCAGACTGTGTTTCAGCATCTCCTGTTTGTGGGATAGAATTCCCACTAGAACGCAGCACTCTCGTGTCAGCTACTGATGGGAAGACAAGTCCACAGGGAACAAGGAATG
This sequence comes from Athene cunicularia, assembly GCF_003259725.1. NCBI lineage: Eukaryota > Metazoa > Chordata > Aves > Strigiformes > Strigidae > Athene > Athene cunicularia. The sequence continues at coordinate 3,442,804 of NW_020799106.1, forward strand.
TGCTTCAGTCCCAGTGTAGGAACAAACTGCTAGGGTACTCCTGCACAGACACATCAGTATCTAAATCGGGTGCATTTCTAGGTCATCTAGGACGCAAGCGTGTGAGTTAATAGATAATTTTTCCTACACATACTTTTAGTTATAACCACTGTGTCAACTACAGATAAAACGTGCACTTGAATACTGTATTGCTCTGAAAGCTGCACAATGTATAACCATGACTGTCCACAGTAGTTAGTTCAGAACAGTTGTTAGCATAACTACATTTCTGTACACTCCGCTACAGGAAAAGGATAAGAAAACATATTGATACCTTGCAGAACACTGAAGGTCAAGTGATTTGGCTTATTTCAGAAGCCCAAAAACCTCTACCATAATGCTCATCTCTAACACTGTAAGATGGCTTATGGCCATAGCTAGTTTTCACACATACTTACTCCTTTTGCAACACCTGGATGAAAACTGAGTCCTTCTGAAAAACTAAAGTCAATCTTGAAAATTAAAGAGTTTAAAAGACAGTTCATATGTTCTAGCAGACCCGTGTAAATAAAATGTCTCAATCCTATCTTGCAGAACGTGTCAATATAGAGCACATCTCATTTGCCCCTGCTGTAGGACTTTGTCTGACAGGTTCTAAAGGTGAACTTGGGAAAGCAGAGCATGCAGAATTTGCTTCGTTATGCACAAGTGAGTTTGTCACCACTGTATAACATCTAACAACTTTTGGGCTAACAATCTGTTTGGCCACTAACTTTTAATGACTGTTTAAGTGCAATTTTAAGGGATTTTAAATTTCAATAAATTTGTTAGTAACACAAATACATTTCCTTTGACTTAAAAAAATATATTCAATAATTAAAAACTCAAAAGCAAACCAACCTTTTCCATACAAAGTCCCAGAGAAAGGAATTGTTAATTTTATAGTTACTGTTTTACAATGGAAAATAGCAGAAATACAAAAGCCATTTCTGTGATAAAGAGATTAGACTTCCTATAAGAAGTTTTGATTCAGAGCACAATAGCAGTCTCATTATTAGTTCATCATCAAACTCTAGAAATCTGTTTGAACTATGCATCCTGTTTGGCAACTTCTGTGGAACGGGGAAAAAGAAAAAAAAAAAAAGAGACAGTAAGAGAGAAAAAGAGCAAAAAAGAAAATAAAAGTTCAAGTGATAGCTGCTTAACTGACCTTTAATATCTATTCACAGTGTAAAACAGAACCATCCAAAAACCATATTGCACTAGAAGACATCTAAGGCAAAACTCTTCTTACATTTATACTGCAGTTTTTTTCTCCAGGCTAGCTTTGAAAGCCTACTGAACTAAATATATTAATAGGGCACGTTACTATGTGATGCATACAATAACTTTAGAAACTGGGTTAAATATTTACCAGGTGATATAGGTCTGCTAGAACTTGGTGAGGGTGTATAAGGGATAGGACTGGACACAGTGCGAGGTCTTAATCCTTGTGCAGACATCTCATTAAAATATCTAACAAAAAAAGGTAAAGAATAATTAGATCAAACCTTTTAAAATGTGCCATGTTTTAAATGTTTCACTGTGGTTTTTTTCAATTCCCATAAGAATCACATTAGATTAATGAAGGACCAGCCACCTTTAGGAAGTCATGACAGGAACTCTCATCATTGCTGAAGGCTGATACTGGCTTGGCTTTCAATGGAAACAACTGGACTTATCTTAGTCATTTGTAGGGAAAACTGTATAAGTTGCATACGATTAGAATAGTATATATTAAGGCCAGAGGTATACATCATGCCATCCAATCTGACCTATACTACATTCTTGCACTTCACACAATATTTCTCCATTGAACCCAACAGCTTGTCTAGCCAAAGTGTATCTTCCAGAAAGGCATTCAGAACTAGTCTGAAATCATCCAAAGTGTGTGTGTGTGTGTGTGTGTGTGTGTGTGTGTGTAATCATTAAAGTATTGGTAATTGGTTCCAACAGTTGATCAGCCTCACATTTTAAAACACACCTTGTTTCCTACGTGAATCCCTCTGGTCTCAACGTTTAGCCAATTGCTCATCATGACTTTTGTCACTGGAACAGAGAGACATTTTGAACCCAGGACTGTCTCCCACTAAAGATACTTCTAGGTTGTGTTGCAGGACACCTCACACACTTCAGTGTGATAAACCAAACAGATCAGAAACTCAGGAAAGGCGTTTTTCCCTGCCTGTAATAATTTTAGTGATATTTATTTGTACTTTACTCATTTCATACAGTGAAGCTTCTTCACAGCCATCGAGTGCTATATAAAAGGAGATAAAGATCATACCAATTGCTCCTACTTCCCACTTACTGTTTATATCTCAGAAGTCATTTTATGTATTTTTTTTCCACAGCACTAGGCTGGCGGCTTCCAGGTTAACTTGCTTACACCCTCTCCTCTTAGATTTTCTAGTCATTCTCTAGATTAGAGATTCCCCTGCTCACCTTCACATATGCACATCAGTGCACCTGGGTTTATATTACTACATTTAGCTGTGTTTCTTTACTGGACACAGCAAAGCAGCAGGCAAAATTAGCTAACAGCTCTTTGACTTTTATGTGTCTCCCCTTCTACCCCTGTCTTCTCAGAAATTCTTAGTAGCTACATTTATTTCTAGATCACAGGAAAAAAACCCACAACATTGAGCAGCTTTAAAAATATTCCTGTTTGATGGAACTCACAATGATGACTACTTTGAGGTCTGTGAGCCAGTTCATAAACTATTAGAAACATGTTTTGATACTGCATCTTAGTGATTTTTCACCAGGATATTCAGAATTACTAAGCCACAACACTTAACGAAGGCAGTACACTGTAGTAACACCAAAGTTGTTTTAAATCTGGGTGGATTGGGTAATAAAAGTAGCTGCAATAAAACATCAGAAAGTTAAGAAACTGGCAAATCAAAAGTTCAATTAAATATAAGTTTACTAAAGAGCTACCAGTGGCAAGGTTAGCAAAACTGAACTGGCTAGGCTACCTCTGCAACACACAGTAACTTGTAATGCAGACAGTACATGTATTGCAGCAAGGCAGCAGTCTTTGTGATTTAATCATATTATATTTTTACATAGAGATAATTTTCTGTAATTCATCCTAGCGCCTGGATGAGGTGAGCTGGAATAGCAGCACACTGTTAGGATGCTTCCTGGTTTCAGACACTTCCCTACTACTCCAGAGAACAGGATGGAGGGGATTGAGAAAACAAAGCTATTGCTAGTCAGGAGGAAGTTTTGGGAGAGCTGTGTATTCGGCATTCAGTAAAGCATTTACATCTACCCCCAGCTGCAAAAAATAACTATCATCAGCTAACAAAACACACCTGAAGAAACTGAGTATCTGATCCCTCACCACTACCACTTTTAGGAAAATAACATAAGATGACAAAAATCTACATTTTAAAATCATTACTGCATGTAGTTTCACAATTATTTTGTCTACACAGTTCTCCTAAGACCAACCACTCTAATACCTGCTTCTTCCTTCCTTTTACTTTGTATTACTTACACTGCAAATATCTGGAGCAATTCTGTCATGCCTTTGTAGTACCAAGAAAATCAACATGACAATGAAATTTCTTAGTAGTATGGAACAGTTAATAAAATTCCCCTATTGATTACCACTTCCTATAACTAGTTGACCAAAAAAAAAAAAAATAGAAATTTTTGGATTCATACTGGTAACGCACATGGATTTAGATTTTGACTCTTATTTCCATGACAATGTAAACACTGGCAGAAAAGACTTAGGCTAATAAAAGTAGATTCGAACATCAGAATTGTGTGTTTCTAAGAATTTAATTTATATAGCATTCAGTACATCTTAATACCAGATGTCAGTTGCCCAGTATTTCATTAAAATGAAAAGATTACCTTGAACTTTAAGGGTGTTCCTTAAAACAAAATACCTGGTACTTTGTTTCTGGTAAATTATGTCTTATAACAAATATACTGATGACCCCAGAAGAAATCTCAGTATCTGAAGAATTGACAGTACAAGGTAACTCTTAATTTTATTTATTCTAGATTTAGAGTGATCCTTTAACGTAAAACACTGCACCAAAATAATGAGCATTTGATAAGTAAGAATGTTTTATTCAAAGTATACTTAAAAGCCTCTTTCAAGATATAACACTGTCATGTGATTATGATGTGAGAAAACACTAAAAGGCCTCATATAAAACCATGAAAATCTCAAGACTATCTAGAAGGTCAATGCAAGCAACGCAGCTTGCACTGGAGAAAAATAATGAAGGATGTTACGGTTTGAACATCAAGAACAACCCAACAGATCTGGAAATGCTTCCTCTCTCTAAGGCTTTTACACAGTATCCCTTTGTATTTGGCTCAACACATTCCATTTTCTGCGAAGGACAAAATAGCCCCAAGTAAGGACATTGTTCCTACCTCACAGAATTCCTTGCAGTTACCAAGTTAGGGGGAAAACAAAGGTACTATGATTGATTTATCCTGTATCTCAACTCCACAATGGGAATTATGGACATATGGACATGAATATAAACTATCTTCAGATACAAATATTTTCTCACTGTTAAAAACTAAAGCAATTTCTACACAAGTTTGATATCATTATACTGAAGATATTCTTGGACCATGCTGAAATTCTGTATGTATGTTAAACCCATATAGATGTTATTACTATAAATACTTATTCTATAATATGCAAAAAGTAGCACGAGTATAATAAGCAAAATGTCAACGTATCTGGATGGTTAAAAAATACAAACCTTTCATCGTCCATTTCTAAGCTGGATTCACTTTCTGACAGTTGCCTGCAGAGTGCTTCCCTACGTTCCATTTCCCTCTGTAATTTTCTCTGAAGTCTCAAGTTTTCTTCTCTCATATGTCGCTCTTCTTCTAAATATTGTGCCATCTTCTCCGAATCTGAAATTCAGAATTTTGTTAAAATTTGATTAAAATTCAATCTCACAAGCAGACAAATATGTTGTGCTTAGTTTTATTCTGGTACTTCAAGAATGAGGGTGCAGAAAATGCTCAACATGGATCATTTAAAGTTCTCATCTCCAAATCATTATTTCAAAGCCTACTTCAGAACAACAGATATTAAAATAAATTAATGGTTGACAGCAATTCTGGAAATAAAAGGTAAAAATCAAAAAAGTTTTAAGCATTTACTTAAATATATTTGAAAAGGAAACAAGACATGAACAATAAAACCAAAACTATAAAGAAGATATACAATGACTCCTGCTCCATTAAAATAGTGCGATTCCATGCCTACAAAGATTTTACTCCGGCACATAAAAGAAATTATTGTAAAGATATATTTCCATTTAGAAGGAGGAAGCCCAAAACAAGTTCTGAAACCCAGAACACTCAAACCTGTATTAAATTGCTACCTTATATGTATTCTACAGCATTCTTTCAATGACACATTTTATCATAGATTGGCCAGCAGAACATGTACCGATATTAAAAGCCAACAAGTTCTTTATTCTTCACAAAGGGCAATTTGAGTTTGGAATTCTAAACAAATTCAACAAACATCACTTAAATAGTCTGGTATCACAGGCTATTTAAAGTGATAAAATCAAACTATGGAAAGCTATGAAGCATTTTGACAGGTTAAGTAAAACAGAACACATGAAGACTTATGACACTGTATTTTGTGGGGTTTTTCTAATGTTTGATCAATTTTATAGTAATTACTTGACATTAAAGAAGAAACAAACTACGATTCATCATCTTTTGTGACCAATTCTTTATGCAGCACCCTTCAATCAAAAGAATGTTCCTGTTTCAGATGCCTGTTCGCAAACTATCTGCAATATGTGATTTATCTTTTCTGTGAAAAAACTGCTTCTAAATAGAACAGTATCACTTATTGAAAACTATTATTATACCAAAACCGTTCCTAGACTGGAAGTAAGTGCTTCAGGAATACAAAATGTAGTATCAGTATCAAGAGTTTAGTAAGTAGATTTTACTATTTGTGAGTAATACTAGAGGTTCCCTCATGACAACCCATTGCAAACACCAAATTGAAAACCGTATTTCAGTTTCATCTTCTGCTTGCACGCTAGCACACCCACCATTTCTGTCAGTACTGCTATTCATACTGCAGTTCTGTTTAATCCGTTCAAAGGGAAAGAGTACTTTTAAACCTAGATTTCCTTTTTTGACTTTAAATGCTTCTAAATTTTTACTCTAAATCATGATAATTCAAAAAAACCCACTTAAAAATAATAAAGAATACTTGAAATTAATTAGGCCAGATTTGTACATAGATTACATTATATCTAAGGCCTTGCTCTCGTTCTGAAGTTGAGTAAGTGAAGGCTGCAGTGCAGAATAAGCAAGTACAAAGATTAGCAGTCCTTATTTTCTTTTAACTGACACGAATTATTAATATCACCAACTTGCACACAAGGCCTCTGCAAAAGAACACTCTTTCATCATCTCTGTCTTTAAGGAAGGCCACTGCCCCTGGCAAGCTATTTCTCTAAATATTCCAGCGAGCCTGTCAAGACAAGCACATTAGAGAGGGAGAATATTGCCTGTCTCCCACTCACCCAAATTTTTCTGTCTATATGGTTAGGTATCTACTTACCTATCAACTGAAATATAATGCTACTGTCTAGGAACTATGCAGAACTGATGGAACTCGGAAAATCTTTTTAGCATGAAGGAATGAAGGATTGGCACTACAAAAATCACACCCTCCTGCCAGCTGATACCATGTGCAAGAACCACAGCCTCTTCTCTTGAAACGGCAGGGCAAAAAGCAAGCTTTCCACTTCTGGTCAAGGGTCCAAGACACAACAGAAACACAAGGACTTCTACACAATTATTTATCCTGTCCACCTTCAAAGCAATCTTACATAGGTAAAAATAAAATAAGATTGCTTTTTCTGCTATATTATAAAGTCAAATAACTGCCTGAACAATTGTTCAGTCGAACACAGTTACAATTACAGGTAGCTGCAAACATCAACAAGCGAAATTGTTATATACAACTAAACTTTATTTTGCTGTTAATTCTTTTGAGAAATTCTTAATTTATACAAGACTCTTACAAAGTAGGCCATAAGTAAGTTTTGAAAAATCTTTATGTTGAAATACTGCTAAGTCTCTGAAAAACAGAAAAATAGAAAGAAACATTTTCTGGCCCAAAATATTCAAGAAATATTTGGTGATTCTTCCAGACATCCTTCTAGTAAAGCTAAAAAACCCCAGCTGCAGTATAAATACATCAACAAGCAATAATGCTACAATTATGAAACTGTTTTAATACAAACTTGCCCTATATTTTTCCACTTCTACCACAAATTCAAATTTGTGAAAGTATATTTTAAAATGTCACATTACACAAACTTAAAAAGATTTAAAACAAGCTGTTTACTCACGCTGTAACTGTGCAGCCCTCAGTTGTTTCTTTAACCTCTCCACTTCATTCTTTAAAAATCTGATATGTCTCATCATATTTTCTGGAGAATCTATCTCCATTGATATGTCTCTGGGTGACGGTGGAGCAGATACTGGCTGGTCTAATTTCTCCTGCAAAATTCTGTATGAAAAATAGTTTAAACTTTACCTTCAATTCTAATGAGAAGAGAATCCCTCACAACGCCACTGCAAGGATTCTGACAGGTATATAAGATTTATTTTAACTACTGTCTTCGGGGAGAGAATTTTGGGAGGATTTATAATGCCTTCTTTTTTAACTCGAACTAAAAACAGGTAAAATTTGTTGTCCAAGCATAGATGTATTTTCTAAAATATTCAGATATTGACACTCCCAAATGTTTCTGCATACAGTTCAGGAAAAACAAATTCTGGACTATATATGCTTACCTCAGTTTTATACTCAAACACTATTTATTCCACAATAACTTACTTCCATAATAAAATAACTTCTAAGCAAACCAATTAATCTCTTATGAGTTTTTTACATTTATGTTCTTAGAGGAAAAACACATATTCAAGATGAAAAGATGAGTAAAGTATGTCTATGGTGAAACACAAACTGTTCAGCGTTTCACTGTTACTGAAAGAGAAAACTTTACAGATTTTCGGAAGCATAGTCAAACTGTCTACTTTTTCTCTTTTTTTTTTTAATCTCCAACAGAAAGATATTCCATATAGTAAAGATTTCAAATATCTCAAAAAACTGATTGTAAATTCAGGAGTCATTAACTTCTCTTACAATAAGCACATGGCAGATACAAAATGTTCTAAATCGTGATTTTTAGAGTTAACATATATTTTTCAGCCTGATAACACAGAATTGTTCGTGATTAGAAACATGTTGGTTGGCCAGATTCAACTCTTCCCTGAAGAGCAGGGACAGCACTATGCAAGCACAATTGTGTGCATGGCCCAGTATTCACACGTACCACACAAAGCTGTACTAAAGCATGGTCTCACTCCGCCATAGATCCCTGTAAGAAGGCACACAGTCTGAGATAAATCAAACCAGAAATGGTTTGGCTTAAAGAGGCGCCTTTAAATCCAAGATGCACAGAAATCCTACCAAAGGCCCATCCCACTATGGATTTACCACTGTTGAGTATCACATGTAGCTCTTCAGAGCACCTTCCACACAGTAGGGCTCTGTAAAAGGAAACTACAAGACCTGCAGTTCACCTAGGTTCAGATGTTTTCTCAGGCCCCAGTCAAGATTCACAGAGTCACACCAACATAACTGTCCTTAAACATGTAGAAGAAAATAAGGTATTCATCATCTCTTCTCCCCTACTCCCCCCAGAACAGATTTCTGATATGGCAGCATTAAAGAAAATATTACTTTAACACATATTTTTAATCTTAGCTTTCCCAGAAATATAAAGTCTTAATGTCTTAACTTCTATTGAAGAAACAGCAGGAAGCCTCAATGGCCTGAGTGCACACCACTGAGAAAAAGCTCAAGTTTTCTGCAAGCAGATAGGAAAAACCCAAGAGCTTCTCACATAGCAAATACACTGAAATACCACATTATTTTTCTGGGCCATGAATATAAAGCTGACCCCAAATCAGATGCTTTCAAAAGAGTTTATGAGCAGTTGAAAAAATTGAGCTAATTCCTTCAAGCTTTCCCAGATCATTTCTTACATCATTTAGTTTCATCTTCTTTAAGCAATCGAGGATGTGGCATCATGTAAACAAGGAGCTTTACAACTGCTGTAACTTCCAGGTTTTCATAGATTAAACAATTCTTATGGAAATGAGATGAACATATTTAATCCAGAACCTTATGTATTAAATATCTCCCCCACAGTAACACACACACTGCAACAACACAAACCGTTTTTCTGCTTCAAGCTTATCCATCCTCTTCCAGAGACGATTCACCAGTGCTTCTTGTTCTTGTTCCAAAGTATTTTCAAGGTCAATCTTCTCACGTCTTAGCTGGAGAGGAAAAACAATCAATGAAAATGATGGCAATATGTATGCAAGGAACTGTCATTAGGAAAGATCATCGTCATAACACCACCATTTTACATGATGCTCTACGACAGCAAGGAGAAGGTGAAGAGACAAAAATCAGGCACAACACACCGACAGAGCCAGTGAAAAATAAAGAGATGCAGTTGTCATCTCCTTATCAGAATTTTTTCTCACAGAGCTTGTTCCCTCTGGCCAATAAGGAGGAGTTTGAAACCTGGACACACGGCACTGATGATGTAACAAGCCTATTCAAAGACATCTCCTATTCCACTCATGTCTGAAGTTCAAACGGAATTTACTGTCCACTGCACAATATATACGATTTGAAAAATTTAAAGACTTTTTTAGTATCACAGTTTATCAAGTGTATCACAGTTAAATAAGCCAGAAATGGAAAAGAAGCCATCTTTACCTTCTGTTAAATAAAGAGGCAACATAACAAATATAGTAAACAAAAAACTGTGTGAACTGCCTTAAGTTGGGGAACAATTGACATCATCTGGAAGAGCAACTAACAGCGTCTACATGGACTGTGTAAAGTATCTGACACTGTCCCACGTGACATCCTTGTCTCTAAACTGGAGAGACCTGGATTTGAGTCAGTGGATAAGGAATTGTCTGGTCAGGGCAATCCCCAGCACAAATCCAGGCTGGGTGAGGAGCGGATGGAGAGCAGCCCCAAGGAGAAGGGCTTGGGGAAGACCTTATAGTGGCCTTTCAGTACTTAAAGGGGCTACAGGAAAGGTGGGGAGGGACTCCTAATCAGGGGCTGTAGGGATAGGATGAGAAGTAATGGTTTTCAGTTGAAAGAGGGTAGATTTAGATTAGATATGAGGAAGAAATTCTCTGCTGTGAGGGGGGTGAGGCCCTGGCACAGGTTGCCCAGAGAAGCTGTGGCTGCTCCCTCCCTGGCAGGGTTCAAGGCCAGGTTGGACGGGGCTTTGGGCAACCTGGGCTAGTGGAAGGTGGCCCTGTCCACAGCAGGAGGTTGGGACTGGATGATCTTCAAGGTTCCTTCCAACCCAAACCAGTCTATGATTTTATGAAGTGTCACTGTATCAATCCCTACGAGCAGAAACAGATGTATTTTTATCTTAGCAAAGGCATTACAAAAGTAAATGCTTAACTTGACATTGTTCCCATTTACTGATTGTGTGATCAAACATTCTTGATTCTACTATAAGCTAATGAAAGCAGATACAATGCAGAACCACATATAAGGAAGTCTATTATTAGTATTTTAGTACAATGCAAATTTTAATAAAAATACACTAGAATACTAAGAGGCTCACCTGATCTTATTCAGTAACACTGGCAGCTGAACTCCAGAAGTAAGCAGTAATTAAATGTACTTGAATAGAACACCACCTTTAAGGTGAAAAATAGCACGGAGGCATTTTTCCCAGCCAAGCCCTAGTTAACACTCATCACTTTCCTGATGGGCAAATAATCCTACATTACAAAATGGAATGACACACGTTTACTGCATCACTGGGTGAAGTGCTATTACAGCATTTAGATCTGCAAGGGCTCTGTGCTAACCACTAAATTAATACTGAGATACCCAAACAAAATGTAAACTTACACACTTCAGGTAACTGTGCAAGTTTAATGAATGTAATGAATGTATAACATTCTTCTTTAAAGCTAAGAGGAATTAGTTATTGTAAGTAAAAATACATATACTGACGAGTAATAGGGAACATAATTAGAAGAAACACTCTCTAGTAAATCTTTCCATGCCTGAGTTTCCAGATGTACATTAACAGTTGTACATTACACTTTAATAGAAGAGAAGCCAGGAGCAACATGCTTCAGCCTCACAGGAGGGGTGAGAATTTGGATCCTGACCAGCACTTAGCTCCCCACACCAGCAGCAGCTGTAGTGGTACAAAGGCAAAGGGCTCAGCCCGGGGAGACAGAAGGCACTTTGCCTCAGAGCACTGCTCATCAGCCAGTTACACCAGTGCTTGGGGCTGACAGTCTTCAGAGGGAAGGAAGTACCCAGAACGCCCTGGGAATCTCCACACTGTGCTTCTACATTACCAACACACAGATCTTCACTACACTGCAGAACTATCCATTAACACACGATGGAAAAGGTTTGACTGCAGGTTGCTACTTCTGCAGCTGTGGTTTTTGCATCACTTCAGTGCAGCACGGTTTAGACTCATCAGCTCTGACACAGTCTTTTTACAACTATGTTACTGATCCAGCACCAAACCAACCCACAAAAACGTACTGTTAAAAATAAATCTATTTCATTTAATGGTAGGAAGAAGAGCACACTGGAATTTGCATACAGAGTAAATCATTTATAACCTTGGATTTGAAAAATCTAAGATTGCATTTAGTAATATAGCAACCATCACCAAGGCAGCAGAGTCCATTAATTATAAATCTGCAAGTAGGTGACCATGCACAACGGCAAGGTCAAATCATCTGCAACAAATACATAAATGAGCCTTGTGTTGTGCCCTGAAGGCTGACAGGCATGCTCTGATGAAACACCAAAGAAACAGGGTTGTGAAACAAAGATCTAAAACTCCACATTTTCCACAATATGAACACACAGTGGAAACAAGTATCTTCCTGTCCTGATCTTGAGTGTTGTCCCAGTTCCTCCCAGCATCAGGATATTAAAGCTCTGAGGAAGAACACCTTGAATTGAACTTACAGAAGTGACTGCAGCATCCTGACCAGAGCTGTGAATTCAGAGAACAGGTATATTTGTTTTGTACTAGGTAGTTGCAGGTGTACTTTGAAATGTAGTCTAACTCTAGTCAATGAATTTGTTAGGAACATGATAATATTCTGAACTAAAATAAGCAGGATGGGATTACACCTCAAGAACAAACCAGCAGCTCTGTCAATACTAGTGTTGCTCTGTATGGGTTCAAAGTTACACTCCAATTAAACACCATTTAATTTTTACCATCACAACAGGGAAATGAGGAAGTATTGCTTTTTTGGACCATAATCTTCCCTTCAGAGGAAGACAAAAAACTCTTTTAACCTTCCTCACCATCCAATTGTGTTTCTTCTTGTCTCTCTATCTTTTGTTCATGCATACAGTTACTCCAAGTGCAGCTAAAATATCCATTGTCTGTGTATTCCTGGACTACCACTTCTTCAATCTTCTTGCCAACTTACTAACAAGAACAACTATTCCCTCCTGAAATGGAGATCTTCCAAATCAGTGAAAGCTGAATATGATCTCTGCCCAAGCCCACTATCCCAAATTTCACTTCTCTGCTTCTCATCTGCCCCTACTCCTTTGTAGCTTTAATTCTTTGCTGCACTCAAGAATGTATTTCCAAAAGATTTTATACCTTTCATGTTCTTCTCTTTTCAAAGGAGGAGACAGGAGATGATTATTAGCAGTTTAGTTCTTATTTCTCATCTTTTAATTGCATCAATTCTAGTTTCTCACTGTACTGTACGAAATAGAAAAGCAATTAAAAATAACAGCAAGACTACACAGACTTGGCCTCTGTAGGACAAAACTGATAGCTATTTATTTCCTATCAAACCACTGAACTGTAAGACAGAACATTATTGCTCATTTTAACTGAGACATTCAGTTAATGAAATATTCACATGTTGCAAATTTCTTCACCATTAGCCTTCAGAGAAGAATGTTCTGCCACTTCAAGCTGACTTAAGAAAATTAAATCTGGCCACATTTGAACCCTCAGATCCAACTTGATTTTTTTATGTAGGCACATTTGAACCCTCAGATCCAACTTAATTTTTTACATAGGAATAATGCAACTGTCACTAATACAAAATGGCTGCCTATTGATCTCCTGTGGCATAAGCAGCTCAGCTGAGAGAAAGCAAAGGAGGAAGGACACAAAGCATAGATAATTCACGTTCCATGTTTTAAAAATAATAGTTTGGTGAACATATTGGTGCAACCACCTGCTCACTGGTTATGGTGATAGATCCAGTAACGCAGACCTAGTTTATGCTCAAAGCACTGCTGAAGTACTCCTTCCAAGCCCTGTTTAAGAGGTCTCCCAAAGGTTATGTTGAGGTGTGGTGGCAATCTCTCTCCCCTAATTCCCTATGTGTACAATAAAGGCACCATTGCTCTATCACAACTTAGGCTCCTTCTTGCTAGGTATGGCACATGCCCCAAAGGCTGTTGCTTCAGCTGGCTGATTAGCACAAAAAGCTTTTTTAAACTTTGTGCAAGAGAAAAAAGCATGCTGAAGTTCAAAGTAACTTGAGATTTACTATACCTTACTGCCAGATAAAACAAAGGTATGCACTGCAGTACATGTAAATACAGATGGAATTTCTAAGACTCACAGACAAATTTAACATCTTCATAAACAAATTTTCAAGGTCAGATATTTGAGAGAAAGGCCTCTGAGCATCCATGCTTTTTGAACAATCTAGTATTGATATTCAAATATAGCAACAAGCTTCAAATTTTATGATTTCACAAGTCTGTCTGCCCAGAACAATGATACGAAAATAAATACCATTAAGATTTCAGCCATGGCTTGTGCTAACATTTCACAGACTAAACCAGCTTATTATGTAAACTTACTTTGCATTTTGATTAAGTGGCCACCACCACCACCTTGTGGCTAAGAGAGTTATTTCAATCTCATGTTATTTCCATGCTGGTTAAGGATCTGCTGGCAACTACATCTTCCTACCTTTCTATCTTCCAATTTGTTCCATAGAGGTTTCCATACAGAATATGTCATCATAAGAATGCAGAAAACCCATTTCATCATTGAGACAGCCATCAATTAATTCATCCACAATGTCAATAGAAATAAGAGAGTTATACAAAACTGGTAGAAATTCAGATTACTAGCAACAAGTTACACATCTGATGAGAACAGGCAACAACAACAACAACAAAATCACAGAAAAAACGTACTGTGTTTATATCACCCAAATTACTTTGCTTCCATAAGCCAAAAAAACTGAAGATCTTTAACAAGCCTACATGTTTCACCAGTTTGCCTTTTAAGTCAAAAGTACTACTAACGCCACTGAGATCCTTTGAAACACATGCCTAAAATTAGACACAAGAGCAGTCCCAATGTCTAAACTTCCAGTGGAAACATGACCAAAACAAGTTGTGTTTTATCTCTGCAATCTTCACAACTCTCTGTCTAGGGAGCAAGGGATTTGGACGTAGCCAAATCTCAGATCTTTTTAAGCACACACACAGCTGACAACTCGGTTTGAGTCCTGTGCTATCCAAGCTGCCACAAAAGGGTGACCCAGAGCACAAGCAGACCAGGAAAATACTGTTTACTGTTGTGCTCAACCACTACCAGGAGTGAGAGTTTTTCTCACTAGCAGTGTGAGTGTGGAAGCTGATGAACAGCAACAAGAAGCATTACTTACAAATAAGCTATGTTGGCAAAACTCACGGCTGTCATGTCCAGCTGACATGAAGGCCTGCAGTAAGGCTACTAAACGTTATATTGGCCATGAAAAAAATTAATCAAAGTTTCTCATGAGTCATGCTAATGATTTATTGCTTTGAAAATCAAACTGACTTTTCTATATTCGTGATATTGGCCAGTTTCTTACACACTTAAAAAAATCAAGTCAAATCTAAAGTATTTTTTTCAGAATCCCTTGTTTTACACTTCTGTATTTCTGAAAATAACAAATTACCTGCTCCAGGGTGAGCTGCTTTGAAATTGTATCGTTTTCCAGTTTTTTAATCTTCTTCATCAGTTTGTTCACTTGAAATTCCTGTTCCTGTTCTAAATGCTGCTCCAGTTCAGCTTTCTCATGTTGCAGCTAAAAATTCAGGAGACATGGAAGGATTTTAAACACACAAATAAAAGCATGAAACATTGCACATCTTATACATTTATTTACACATTTATTCTTACTGCACGTTAAATTCTCTACTGATAATTCTTCTCAAAAGACTTCAAAATGCAGAAACCACCCAACAGCCCTTCAAAAAACAACATTTTAAATTGTTTCACTTACAAGGCAGATAGAACTAGCCTACATTTCCAAATATTTAACAAAGTCAAATCAAAGGATATATTCTATAAAAAATAATTATAGGCATGTCAAAAGTCTATCATAATGTTCACAAAAGCACTAATCTTAATCTAAATACATAATCTCCAGAGCACCCAAATGATAAAAACCAGGTCTTAGCACGTTCTTCTCCCAGGCAGCTGAAAGCTTAAAATCATTCCTGAAGTTATAACACTGAAATTGCTGTGGAACGAGATAGTAAAAAAAAAAAAACACTAAAAATCTGATTTCTATTCCTATGCTATCAAGAATACAAAGATTTTGATGACATAAAAGCACTGGTTATTTCAAATCAATGTTATACATTTTCTTAACACTCAGGGGAATTTCTTTTTCACTTAATATTTCAAATGAAAGAAATCTTTACTCTCAAAGCTCTCAAGCAGATGGAAACCAAAAAGAACCCCACATTTTAAACACAAATTATGGCTTGGAGTAGAGTCACTTATCACATTAAAGTCAAAATCACAATGGATTTCCTCTGAGACAGGGATCCAAGTCTTCCTGTGGATAAAACAGTGTGACTGGCACCATGGTACGCACACGTGTATTTGACTTGGGGAAAAAAAAATGTCACCCAAAGACAATGGTGTAACTACACCATGCTCTGGCCATCCACTGAAAACTGCAGGTGCTTTTTTCCACCTGCTTATTTTCTATGCCAGTTCTTCTGGCTATCACATAACAATATGTAAGATCACAGTGTTTAAACATGTGAGGAAAATCTGAGGAAATGGAGACAGCACCTCAGAGTCATGGACACGAGTGGAGGTTGCTGGATATCCACAGTGAAGAAATACACTTTGATTTTAAAACCAGCTAAAATTGCTAGTTCATTAATTCAGTTCCTTTTGCTGCTATTTAGAGACAAAATGGTCTGTGAAGTGCAGCCTGACAAGAGTTCAGAACAGACAGGCTCGTGCAGAGAGCGCACCGGGCAGACAGTAACGGCAATATACACGCAGAAGTTAGCAGTTTAACTGTGTTTTCAGGGTTTATCAACCTTGAGATTTTATTTGTCACAAATTAAACATCAGAATAATAACTAAAAGTGAGATTTATTCTTTTCACTCACTAAATTACAGTATTTTTTCCCAAAACCCTGATGCTCATGGAAAATCCCATGCACTTGAGGAAGCCACCTAGACTCCAGTATAATTCCCAAGACAGCACAGCAGCTCTTGATCAAATGGTTAGGAAATGTTGTTAAACTGTCTAGCTGGAAATAAAGCTGCATCATTTCTTGTGTGAGAATACACAGGGCTGCTAAGTGAGATTTTTTTTTTTTTATATTCACATTTTTAAATCAAAATACTGTTGTGGTTTGATAATCAAAAATTAGAAGTTTCTTACTTAGGTACTGCGGTTAAGCTTGGTTGGAAAAAAAACAGGTTTAATATGAAAATGCCATTATTTAGTCTTACAACTCCATAAGCCCCTCTCCTTTCTTTCCCCAACCCTACACAGCAGCTACAGTTGAAGACTGAAAACAGCGAAGAGCCCAAGGAGCAGGCAGCACACAGATTACCACCTAGCTCAAGTTATTTGCTGCACTTTCATCAACCTTCATTTTGCTTCATTAAAAAAGCTAGATGCTTTTTTTTTTTTAACCTAACTAAAAATTGAGACCAAAGCCAGTTGCTGTAATCTGCTTATATTTAGTTAGCAAATTAAACTGTGCAAAAAGGCACATAGCCAGAATCTCTTACTCAGCCTAAAGCCAGATGCTGCTAACGGAAAGCGTGTGGTTGGGGACTGCCAGCATTTGCAGACAGTCCAGTGAGTCAGGCCGATCATCAAACCAACTCAACAACAAATAACTGTTTCTTGATTTTGTGTGGTTCATGTAAATGCAACTACCGTATTATTTAAAACAAATTGAGCTGCAATAGCACAATCTTGCTTGTCAAATCATTCCTTTTAAAGCTTTGCCGGACTTCCCATCACACGGGAACTGATGAGGCTTACTTGTGAGTGTGAACATACTGCAGCCAAAGGACCGTTCCAGCTGATTGGAAAACTCCCAAGTGAAGCCAGGAGACATCCATTATAGGAATACCTTCTATTCCGATTTTAACATAAATACACCAGAAAGCAAAGTGACTGAGAATAAAAAGGAAACCACACACACTTTCCCCTAGAGTGCTAAAAGGTATTATAATGCAAAAGCCCTCTCAGACATTCTGGTGAGCCTACTTTATTGTGATAATCCTCTTCGGCTCCATTATTCAAAGTGGGAGAAAAATACCAATAACACACCCCAAAAATACACAATAAATGATGTCTGTCACTCATAATTTTTCTATTTTGTTGACTTTGATTACTAAAACAATCCAAAACAAAGAAAGACCAGTTAATGCTGAAACCCTAACACCAAAAAACAGAATTGCTAACAATGAGAGAATATACACTGGTGGGTAGTGTTTATTTAGTCAAGTGAGTATTTTCAAACTGGTTTTAATTATATGCAATTATAGTAACAACTGTTTACAGATACACCTATGGCTGTCAGCTAAAGAGAAGAAAAAAATGTATTAAAATGTGTCACCTTGATGACAATGTTTTATAGACCTTGAACTGCGTATGAAAACTGTAGGAGAGGTACTGGGGAAACTTTCAGCTACGTAAGACCAGGGACAGATTCGGTGCAAGAGATGCAGCTAACACTTGAAGTGAGAACAGGGCTATCAGATACAAAGCTTAGCAGCAGAAAGAGTGCATGCATTAGTTCAGTAAGTCCTATGCAGCTACAGTAATATCCTCTCTCTACAGAAATAAGTTTCCAGATACAACATAGGACCACATTTACCTTCCTTACTGTACTGGCTTATTCTGGAACTTTGGAAAGTCTTTTTATGAAATAATGGACCTAATGAAGTTCCCCTTATAAAAACAACTCTCATTTATCCCCCAGACTATAACCTTGTACACTGCACACAGTCTATTTTAAGTACTCCAGCCCTCAAAAGGTGTCCAATTCGTCCTCTGCTGCACCCTGAAAATCCTATTTATTAACAAATTTGTCTCAGCAGTTTGTCTCCTCTTTACGTCCAGATGTTCATCAAATAAATGATAGATGAGCTGACTCTGTTTATTCCACACAATCCCATTTGCATCCTTGAGCTGACACATCATATTTTGGAGAGCAGGAAGAGTAATATCTTATGTTTACAGACTTATAATTTTTGAAAGAATTGTCAAGAATCAGACTTGCATGAGAAACAGTTCTGTATAGCCTCCCAATTACTTAATCTGTCTGACCACTTGGTATGTTCTAACATTTTAATTTCAAGGACAGATCCTTGGACCAATTTGCACTTCCAAAAATGTAAGGGTACTGAAAAATAATCTGTATTTGATTTTGAGAAGGACTGTTGCACAATTTAAGGAATAATTGACTTTAAGTTCAAACAATATTAAAAAATAATTTCTTTTGAGTAGACTTGTTTCACAAAAGATAAACTTTCAAGGTTTACTACTTTAGATTTCAAAACACTAACTCAACAAGTCCATGTACCCAGCTGCAAGAGCAGAGCCTGCACTTCTAAATGATACTCTGCAAAATATTACTAATATTTTATAATAATTACGGTTTAAGGACTGTATAAGAATATTGTCCCAAACTTTCCTGAGACTTAGTCAGGTAGACAAAAAAATACTTAGAGTGAGAACATGGAAAAGTAGTGAATGTATATAAGGATTATAAGAACTTTGTCAGGGATGTATGTGATGAAAAGCTTTTGTTTACTCCAAAACTTCTGTTGAGATGCCTGTACTCATTCATCTCTGCAGCATTCAGCCTAGAAAATTAAACATTATGCTAAACAAAGGAAATTTAACTAGTAAAAGCATACACTTATTTACTGAGCTTGTACAGGCAGTAAAAGCTAGTGCCACACAGTTATAAACAGGTATTATCAAGGCATGGTATGGCACCAGAAAGTCTGGCAACAGGAAGACAGTATTACTCCAGTGAAAACACCTTTTATATGCTACTGTGTACGCCGAGAATCAATCTGGCATATAGTAAAATGTTTCCAAATTAATTTCTTACAATATTGAAAACCTGATGTAACTGTGTTTTATAATGCACATCATGCTGAACTGAGAAACTCTTATTAGGCTGTTAGTGAAGAGCACTAGCACTGCAGCTTGTGCTCTGGCAGACAGCTTTCACATTTAAAACATTTTCATGTTCTGGGAGCTCATTTCAGATGCCACTCTGAATGAGATGCATAAGCCCCTACAATTGTGACAAACAAAGGTTTGACAAAGCAAAACACAGAGGCACTATGAAAAAAGTCCCTCTGCTAGATGGCTTTCAACTGAATAATATGACAGTAATTTCCACACAGCCACAGACTAGTTAATATTTGAAAAAACGAAGAGGCTACAAATCATATGCAGTTTACCAGAAGTACACCACTCCTTCTGTTCCAAAAAGCAGTCTTAAGACAAAACAGATTCATATGTTGGGGTGTTTTTCTTCCTCTTTAGTCATACAAAAAGCAGGAAGCAATTTGATGTACAATGTCTGACAGCATGAATTTTCAGTCTAGTTCCAGGTCACACCAGTGTTGCCTGGCAAACACAGAGATTTAGAGTTTAACCCCAAAGAACAAAGAACAGTGGAGCAATCAATTACTGCCCACACTTCCACTGGAGACTACTGTATTTCTGGTTAAGTCATCATCCAAAGTCTGCATCTCATTTAGCTGGAATTCTCTCCAGAGTAAAGATACTAAAACCAGAAATGGGCATTTATCAAATCATTATTAGTTATAGCTGTCTCATCAGTCTTGCATCTGCTACATTCTAGTAGGTAACCAAGTACTGGTACTCACAGATCTCAGGAAAAAACAAAAATGTCCACTGTAATTATCTTTGTGTCTGAAAAACATTAGTCAGGAATTTAGCACTACACCTGTGTAGCAGGAAGAGTATCCCGAACTAGTATTTATTCGAATTATCTTCTCTAAATTGAATGTGATGTGTGCTAATAATGCCCTCTTTTCCACAAAACGAGTGAGTTTGTTATATCAGGAGTTTCTCCTCTCAGATTTCTTTACCTGGCAGTCTACCGGGGTGTAATTTCCAAAATTCGTAATTGAAGAATCAAAACTTTCAAACAACAGATACAGTTTCAGAAAGCAAAAAATCAATCTTGTTTTCAGTTCTTTGCTACTTAAGAAAACTGCCTGCAATCATCAATATTCTAATAGCAACTTACTAAATCCATGATCATGGATTCTATAAAGATGGATATTATGGTATGTTTCCATGAAATAATTTTCTAAGTGTTTCCTAATTCTACAGGTAAAGTCTTTATGGGAAGGGCCCATTTCCTTTGTATAATTTATGAGCCTGCTGAGCATGGTACTAGTGTTTAGGAGAATATATCAATATGCATTTTTCACACTTCACAGCAAGTTTATCACATCAAAGACATAATCAAGCTATGAAATGGGAGCTGCACTCAGCATACACACAAACAGAATAACAGTTTTAATATTAAACTGTTTGCTTTAAAACAAACAAGTCCTCCACCTGTACTGCCACTCTTGAGCCACTATAAAGGTATGAAAAGTCATCCAGATGTCTGGACTACAAAACCTGCTGACCAGGCAGATTCCTCTGCCACAGCTTCAAATATGATTCGCACTAGAGCTCTGATAGATCCCTGACCACCTTACCCTCTGTGCACTGCAGGGAACAGGTGAACCCGTAAGCAAGATATTCCATGCCACTTGGCCTTCACAACCGCTAGCAACATCGACAGGATGTTGACAGCTGTTTGTTTTTTTCAAGTAAGATAGGTTAATATTTAGATAGAGGACAAATTCATAATTTACTTCCAAACACTGCTACCTAACGATGCTGAGAGAAATTACACAGTTTTAGGACTAACCATTTGGAACAGAGGCACATTTAAGAATTGTCACCTTTTAAAATCTCCTGGTTGACATGACCACATTTAGCAAATGCTAAATGAGGCTTACAGGAAAGCCACATGAAATGAAGTGTAAGGCTACAGGCTCAGACACTGTTTAATAGAAGTAGGCAGTGGTCAGAATTTCACCTTCATATTATTGCAGTTATGGCTATGTAGTTAAGTTACTTTCAGCAGAAACTTGCAGCTTGCCTACTGAAAGCTGGATAGTACTTATGATGATGTTGAATCCAAACCAGGATTTTCTCCACATGCCATAAAAAAGGCGAGAAAAACTTCACCAGTTTTATGCCTGCATTCTGTTTCAGACAGACGTGCTTCTCAATCTTTCTCTCATCAGTGAGAATGAAGTGACACCCTTCAAGGGTTTCCAATGGGTAAACAGCATAATGTCCCTGGCATTATTTCATACATTACAGCGAGGCACCCCCTAGGCCATTCTGAGAACAGCAGATTGTTACCTTTTTCCTTAATGTGGGGCAACAGTCAAAGGATACTTTCTGAAAGTCCATAGCAGAAAAGAATAAAAATTAATTGAAGTTTTAGGCTGACAAGAAGCTTATATTTCATTTTGTGATGTGTGAATCTATTTTGCATACTATTAGTAATTTAAGAACTGTTAAAGATACAGGTTTAATGCAATCTCAGTTGAATTCTAGGAAAAAGGCTAAGCATATTTTAAACATTAGATACAGTAATTTAGCGGCTGCAGAACTTGGACAGCATAAATTTGTGTGTGAGGTCATTATAGGAGTTCAAAACCCTTCAGCCAAATCGAATGTAATTCATGCTTTTACTTTTAAGTTTTACTTTGCTCTACACAACGTATAGGTAACCTGGCTCTGTAACCAATTTCTACATACCCCTTTGAATTAAACAGTATTGCTCAACAGACCATTTCTCCCTTTACTCAAGGACACTTTAGTGGAAAGCTTTCTCTACAGTGATATTTACATCTTACTTCAATTAGAAAAGAACACTCAATACCCCTATTTTACTGCCATCTGCTTCTCTATTTTGCATAAAAATGTAATGCTTCAAAAGCAAACATTCATCTTATTCAGAAACATCCTTGTCAGTCTTAAGAACAGCAAAGGGAGATAGTAATTCTAGATTAAGAATAGTTTATCTTGATACTTTACTATGTGATAATAGGCACCAAAATAGATGACCACAGAAGTCCCAGTTTTCAGTAATAAAAGCATCAGATGGGATTAGCTCTAATGTTGTTTCCAAACAGTGTAATTTCCTAACTGCAGGGCTAAACAGGCCTTAAGTCTTAAGCTGCAGAACATAAGAAATTCTTACAACATACAAATTAGGACCTTTAAAGCGGACTAGTTTTTCATGAAAAACCTTATGCCATGAAAAAAGCCATAGCGGACCACGCCAAATATTCACCTAACAGTGCCCTGTCTCCTACAGAGGCCAAAAGCAGTTATTTAGGCGAGTCTATCAGAACAAAGCAAGCATGGACACCACTTCCCACAAATACTTACCCACTTTCCAAAAATTAGCAACTTGGATAATGAAGTTTCTCTGCCATAAACTGTCCTAACATCTTCAACTTTTTTACTTTTAGCACCTAAGTGTTTTAATTCAAGAGAAACAATTGTTTCACTGAAAGTATAGATAAACTTAAACAGTCTCCTTCAAGCACATTCTTGTACATAATATTTCTGAGCTCCTGTTAAATATCAAATACTCCAGAAAAGTGTCTGTTTCACTAACATTTTCATCAGTAACTCTCTTCCGTAAGACCATTAACATCCTTTTCTTTGCATCTCTATACAAACTTTCAGATTCTCACTGTGAGTTTGCAGATGCAAACTTTAAAGCAACATATTAAAAAGCACTTACTCTCTAAACTTCTCACACGTTGCTTTTATCAAGTGTCAGCTTTACAACAGCTACAACCTGACCACATCCCCCTGACTGCAGTCACACTAACAGAAAGTTCAGTCAGCAGTTGGTCCTGAAGCTCCTGGTAGAAACATAAGTAAATGCACCGATTACCTGCATCAATTTTCTTGAGAGCTCATTAGTGAGAAATTCCTCTTCCTTTTCATAGTTTACCGCAAGTGTTTCTTTTTCTTTCTGCAGAGCTTGAATCTTCTTAAATAGAGTATTACTGATGAATTCCTCTTCCTGCTCTGCCCTTGCTTGCTGTGAAGTAAAGACATAGTTTTTAAGAAGGGAGCAAGTTTCCACGTTAAATGCTGCAATTATTCCATTCCCCTTTAAATGTCCCCCACCTCTTTTTTTTTTTTTTTTTTTTAAATCTTGCCCATCATCCTGTGGAACAGTAGGCTGGATCTAAGTGCTGTTACCAGCCCCTTTTCTGACATTACAGCATCTTTGTTCCTCTTCTGTTCCCCATCTTTCAACTTGGAAAACAACACTGGTGCTTTAAAGTAGCCTCCCCCCAACCAAATGTATGAATTCCCCAACCTTTTAAAGTTTATAAAAGCATTACTGATTCACAGATACCTACTTTCACCTTCTCTATTCCTGAAAACAAACTCCTTCTCTTAAACGTTCTCCATTACACGCTGAAGCACTGCTCCGAGACTGCTGCACTCAGCACCTGCTGCCTTTCCAGACTGCAGCCCTGCTGTCTAGGAGTCAAATAATACATTTATTCTTTCACCCAGATATGCCCTGCTTCGGAGCTGCGGGCAGCACAGCTCACCTCGCAAGGATTTCTACCAAACACCTGCCCAGGAAAACATATTACTTCTCAGAACTGTTACTTCACTACATACAACATCAACTTTAAAAAATGCCATGGAGTAGCTTTACTCTGAGCATTTCCAAATTTCACAAGAGGAGAGCTACGCTGGAAATCTTTCCCATGAAGAATCACTAAAGACGACAATTCCAGTTTCAGCTCTCCTCTAGCACCTAGGCACTGCTCCATGGAAAGCCAGACTGAGTTCCCTCCCTCACATTCCCTACAATTCTGATATTCGCATGTTTTTTTAATGTACGTATTAGAAACTTGATAAATGGAACACAGAATTTATCTTTTGGAAGTCTGCTCCAAAAGGCCACGAAGGATATTTCATATGGGCAAATGAATGATAGCAGCTACAGACTGGTAGAGCCAACTCTTAATTCCACAGTCAAACAGAGCTGGGAACAACAGAGTGACAGAAACACAGAATTCCCAAGCCACCATCTTTAACAAATGAGACAATGTAGTGTTATTTTCATCCCATGCAATAAAATCCACATCACTTGAACTTCAGATTTGTGATTTGCCATGATTCTAATAAAATTATACCAGCGTACAGCTTACAATATGTAAAGATTCAGTAAGTTTTCTTTCAGTAAAATTTGGTAGAGGAAAATTTAAGAACTGAAACAGAAGTGTAACTACAGTTTATTGAAAACTTAGCTTCCATAATCTTCTGCCCAAAATGTGCCAAAATAACCACCTCTTTATACATATTGTACACTGGAAAATGTTCAAAAGACTTCATTATGTCAGTGATATTTTAACTGGAATGATAAATTATCTAGTAGTCCAAGAGACAATTACTTAAACAGAGACACCTTCCATGCCTATAAGAAAAAGTTAAAGAACAAAAATGTCTCAATTTAATTGTAAACGTTCCTCATGATATCGCCAGTATCATAAAATCTAAAGCAGTGGTTTGGAAACTTCTCAGTTGAGTCCTTCTTCCAGCAAGTCCTTCTCTTCACATCTTTATCTCTGCTTTCTTGTGCCTTCTGCCATCTCTATAGCTTTCTTTTCTTGGCCCTTTCTTACTATCTGCCACCAGATCCCTTCTCCCTGTCACCAGCAGAGCTGGCACAAACCCAGGCTGGGAAAAAAAAAAAAAAAAAAAGAGGGGAACCAAACGAAAGTCTGGCACGGTTTATTAGCTCAGGCCCTGCACAGTACCTCCTCTCTAATATTTGTGCATCTCAGTGGCAGGAACCACTACTACAACACCAGCACTTTCAGCACTGGTATTTTGACCTCTCACATCAAGACACCGCAGAGGTGTCCAAGAGCTCTAAAGAAATGCTAAATTGTCAGCTCACATCTCTGACGATTAAAACCCAAGGAATCTAATTGATCTCAATATATCATCTATCACTTTATAAATGTGGCTTTACTTAGAACTACTAACAATCTTATATCTTCAGAGACATTTCAGAACAGAGTAAAGCCATATTGCAAGAGTTCAGTCCTCAAATCGTTAAAATTCATGCATCCTGTTCCAAAACCAACTCCTCCATCGCCTTCACCACACAGAATTTCTACTGGTGTCTGCTTTTCAATGGTTCAGACAATAAAAGACAGTAACACAGACCAAGCTTACGTAAAATAAAATTGAAAAGGACTTGGTTATAAAAAAGAAGAGGATCAGGATGCTTCTACTTTGATTTTTATTCATCTCTAACTTGCACAGATTTGTTCTGGTCATGCTTTGCACCCATCAAAAGCTCTAAAATCACATTATTCCAGCACCGAGCCTGCACAACACTTCATAGCCAGATCCTGGTGTTACATTAATGATGGGTACTTAGGCCAACGGAACACTGCTGCCAAGATCCCAGCCCACTCCTAGCCAAACTGCCATGCCCCTCCTTTGTGCTCGCGTGGGTGCTCACGCGGCCAGGCAGCAGGCCAGCACAGGCAGAAGGAGACACCCAAAAACTAATCCTTTCCCTTCCTCCTCCCATTTCTCTTTCCTGGATCCGCTTCCTAAACTGGCGACCACACAGGCAGAGTGCTGGCACATGGTAACTAAGAATGAACAGCCACAATTCAGACCTGTTTAAACTGCTCTGCCACAACCCCCTCTGCCTGCACCGTGCAAGACACCAGCTTGCAGTCAAGTGGCTCAAAGGAAAAGCTGACTATGGTTACATCTGCCTCCATTACACAAAGAATATATTTCAACTGAACACACAACAGGCACCCTATAAATCTAAGTATGAACTGGAAGTTCCAGATATCCACACATCGTATTTAATGCGATGAATGTCCACTTAAATCACCCAAGGGTCAATTTCAACACAAACTTTTTAGTCAAAAAAATTCATAGAGCTATTAAGACTGGGTGCGAAAAGCACATGACCATATTTATTCTAAATCCCATAATTTCTTTCTGAAACTTTCCCTTCATCCTGTTACTCATTACTTGGAGATAGTTCAATTAGTAATAAAATCATTCGTGTTTACCTTAGTATTGCCTAAAAGCTTGAAATCTGTTATTCATTTAGCCCACAATCAAACTCCTGATGTTGTAAAACAGTCATTAAAAAATCAGTTTTGAATACTATCTCCTGCACAGACCCTGTCACTGCAATATTTTTCTGGATGCTTATACATTGTGTTTCCATATGGATAGTCTGCCTTTTATTAGGTATCTGCATTTGAAAAGAGGCTCCGATATGATCAGCAAGAAAGAAACAGAGCATGTAAATCAGAGACAGTAGGTCTTCTACAAGGGTAGAGTTCTTGGGGTTTCTGTTATCCATATCGCATTCAACATCCAAAACCACTAACAGCAATTCACCCAGTTCTGTGTACCGTATTACAAAATAAATTGCTAAGGCACTGAGTGATATAAAATGATAACACCTGATCAGACAATCTCTGGAAACCTGAAACAAGCAACCTACTTCCATCACAGATTTTCTGAGTAACCACATCACCTCCAGTGTCTCAAAACTCCATGTATAGCTAACTCAGAGCATTTCATGGACACATCCACTATAGGAAAATCTGTAATTATTCTGGTCAAGGCCATACATAGCAAAGACTATCACGTTACGCTGCAATAAATCAAGAAAGAAAAGGGGTAGAAAAAGCACCTCATGCACATAAAACCTCTTATATATTCTAGGAAGAAAAAATCCTATTATTTCTGTTGCAGGAGCATGTGAAATTCTGATCACTAGTAGAGGTGATGCATGAAGCGTTGTAAAAAACTGTCCTTGTGAGTTTATAACCCAAATTAGCTAATTTTAAAAGTATTAAGAAACACATTTCTCCTAAACTGTATATAGTAACTGAGTATCATATTAGGAAGTGAATCTCATTAGTTTTTTCCACATGCTGCATATACTAGCATAAACTGTGGAAAGTTTAGTGTTAAAAACTCTTTTCCTGCTCTCAGTTCTTCCTGTAAATATACCTTAAGCAGACCAAGTTCACACTGCTGGATTTCCCTCTGTCCTCTTGCTTCTAGTACATGCAGCAGCGCCTGCTTACGGTGGGATGCTCTCTTTATCACCGGACCATACCCCAACCACACTGCTCTAGTGGCACTATTTTATGAAGCAGCAAAATCCAGTATTTCCAATGAGGCATCAGCTTGAACAGTCAAGTAATAAAACCACTGCTCTCTACGCTCCCTTCTCCCCCAGTTAGTTCTTCTAAAAGCCTCACAAACCTTCCTGATACTGTACAGTAAGCAGGTTGAACAATCACAATTAATACCTACTCCTTGATCACTATTAATACAATATTATCAGTGATCAGACATGAACAAGTTCCTGCTTTTTAGTTTCAGCTCTCACTTCAGACACAATTTCAGTACGAAGTGTTTCACAAACTGCTTCAGTCACCTACACTCAACCATCTGAAAGCCAGATGCCAAGCATGCCTGGCTTCCATGCTGACAAAGCATCACCCGTCCTCAGTAGCATCCAGAGTAGAGGTGACATTAGATTTCAGGGGATCTTGTTGGAAACAGCCTACAAAGTACTCTTTTGATCTAATCCACTCTTGAAGGTCCCTCATCTTTAAGGAAGAAGCTACCATGATGACCTCTTTACCATTCATCCATCTTTTTAAGGTGCAATTTCTGTTGATAGAACCCTATGGACAATATAAGCCTGCAGATGGAGCTGAAGAGCAGTTTATTCTGGTTGCTGCACACAAGAAACTCAATCTTTGCTACTGAATATAGACCGAAAGGCTGGGGCAGCTTTGGGAAGAGATGATCTCAGTTGCTGCACATGCTACACTAAACTAAAGCTGTCAGATCAGAAAGCAGGCTCTGCAAAAGTCCTACTAAAAAATATGATGATGTAAAAAGGGCGTGAAGTGCAGAAATTTGCAATGACATGACTTTAGAACATGCACTTCTCGCACAAAACAAAATCTAAGTTTCCTAGTTCTCCTGAAGTACACACTCTAGTAGTACAAAGTCATGTTACTGCTCTGGCTGTACTTTCTGGCACCAGTTTACAATGGTATGGAAAACTGCTGGTCTAAAAATGTAATAAATATTCCAGTGAGCTGATACTATTCCCTTACAGGAGGAACTTTTACACTACAGCTCTCCCAAGCTGGAGCTATTTTTTCCTACAAACCTTCCAGTCACACCTGAAATGAGCGTACCACATGCCATCTGCATTTCAGACACAGAGAAACATGAACCACATGAACCAGCCCAGGAACTCAAAGACTTAACAGCTCACACTACTGCCAACTGTCTTGACTGCCCAGCAGCACACTTCGATCTGTAAGGGCTGAAAGACAAGGAAGTTCCACCGAAGTCAGGTATGACGTGGGTACAGCTTCCCCCCCCCAGGTAAAGGTACTTTTTTCAGCTGGGTGGCCTGTCTGCAGAGAAAAGAGTGGTGAATATTCTTGCGGTTAGTGGCGAGCTGGAATTAAAATTCCGGGTTCGATCTGTAGTGTGATTTCCTGTTTCATCTACAGCAAACCCCAGGGTCACTCCCTCTGTTCTGTCCTAAAAGTACTTTTTAATTTTTTTTCTTTTTTTTCTTTTCTTTTTTCCCTTTTCTCTTCTTTAAGATGCATTTTCAGGGGTAGCAGAACTACACAAACAGTAGAACTCTGCATTTTAATCTTTGGGTACACGGTATCCCCTAGAAGCCCTATTCTTTTGAAAACAAACAAACTAGCAGTAATACCTTGGTATATTTCCTTCAGAACCCTAAGCTGTTGGAAGCTTTTTCTTTTTTTTCTTTTTTTTTTTTAAACACAAACCTGGCAGATGAGGAAAGGGGATTTTTGTTTGTTTGTTCTAAAAAAACCCCAACTTACAGGCTTACCAGATGTTATCGCCAAAACACACTAAAGGAGGAAAAAAAAGTCAGTATTGAACCTCAGCCTGATAACTTCAAGCACTCCAAATGTTACCTATCATCTAACATTAAAGCCAAATGCAGAACTGCCTCAAAACACAATGCCTATTACATTTCAGTTATTCAGTGGATGAGTTCTGCTGTAAGAGGGGAAAAAAAACCCCACACCTTTTTTATTACAATAACGAAGGAATATCTGTATGATAAGCAGTTATTTAAAGTGTCAAAGTTCCTTTTAATCTCCATTTACTTTTGGAAATTCTCTCTCCCCTTCACCCCCCCCACCCCCTCCCTTTTTAAAAGGTCAGTTAGGTTTTGGCTGGACATGTCAAAATGCTTCTGTCACAATACTTCTATTGCTAACTCGTCCCAGTAAGTTTTTCACTCGATGTCTACCAAGTGATTCAGCACATTGCCAGATGAATCCTCAACGGCCACAGGTGGACTATAGAGATGAGCCGAGTCAAACGACGCAAGACATACAATTTTCTCCCAAGTCACTTTTAACCATGATGTTTTCAGCTCAGCATCACTCATGCAGCCTTATGAGACCTTCTTTCAAAAATTCAGTTACCTTCAAGACATGGGTTCCTACACCTTGTGGTTTGGGAAGCCACACAAGGAAACTACTGATCAGCTTCCTAAACACAGACGTTCAGCAGTATTCATTCATGCTAAATAATCTCTCAGCACCAGCAGTGAAATAAATTGGTGGTATGCATTTCCATTCCACTTCAGATTTGTAAACACTTAAAAGAGCTTCTCTCTGCATTTTGATGTCTACCTGCAAGACTCCTGCACAAGTGAAACATGTAAGTGGTAAAAAATACCCAAGTTATGAAAACAGGCTCATTTCACACACACTTAGAAAATTAATGCATTTTGTTCACTGCACACAAGGTATAGCAAGCTATATGGAATTCATAGAATATGATCAGTTCCTGAATTTGCTTAAATAACTAAAAAAAAAAAAAAATCCATTTAAATGTCTTTCTTCAAAACAGATAAAAAATTAAGAGTGTATTCCCTTCAAGTTTTTTTTATTATATCAAAATATTGGCATTAAGCAGCCAATACAAATGTAGCACATGAAAAAGTCACATTTTCTGTGACAAATAAAACGTCAAGACAGGGTCTAGAAAAATGTATCAAACCTCAAATAACTTTAATTAGCAGTTTAACCACGACCACACACTGTTATGCAAGTCTTAATGTAATTAAAGACTATATGGTAATAAAACACCACAAAGGAAAGGTAGCAAGGTTGTACAGGCAAACATTAAACATTTCCTATTTTGAGCACTTGATGTTACAACCTTAACAACCTGACTATTCATTAGACACATGCTTTATAGCACTTATTTTTCAGTCACTTAAACATCATCATGTAGAACAAGCTCCCAGACGGTTATCAGGGCCCGGAGTCTTTGCTTCCAGTACACGAGAGCTGCAACCTGAGCCAACAGAAGTTACAGGCCAAGGCAGGAATGACCTAGCAGGAAAATTAAATCTAGCCCACAGACCTTTCCAAGTGGCTCTATTTCATGAGGCCATTTCCCCACCTCATCACTGCACATCACCACAAAGCATACACCTCTTGCATTTTCAGTAGCAGTGGATTTCCGATGTAAAAGGAGTAAAGCGCATAGAAGCAACAAGCCCAGCTCCTCTAAATACTCAAATTCACTGCACACAAAATATTTCTTCAAAACACACATCGAATGTTCCTCAGAAGGATCGCAGTGACCGCATGTGCAAACATGGCCAGGAAGGCTTTAGAAATGGTGCCATATCACAGAGCTCCCCTCTGAGCCCCGCAGAGCCCAGTGAACATTCCCAGCACAAGTGAGGCAACATCATTCCAGCAGAAGATACTTGTGCTTTGCTAGGGTCTTCCCCATTTTTGTTAAGTTTGTATCTGACTGAAGATTTACAATGACAGATAGCCAATATGGAAAATAAACCAGCACTGTTTTATCAAACACCGAATCAAAGTTTGAAATACCTCTCTGTATTAATCCTTTACTGGTAACTCGAGGGAAGTTTCTGCTTTACTCTTTGACTGCCAGTGACGCTGCTGGTTTACCGGTCAATTTTTGTACTGTAAATTCTTTGCTAGTTAATCAAGAAGTGTAAAACAAAGAGTATACAGAAGCACATGGAAAAGGTTTTGCTTTTGTTCAGCCTCAGTATAAAAGCTGCTGAAAAACACCCAACGATGCACATGTATACACATCATTAGATTTGTAGTTTTATATTTAGTTTGCCTGAATTTTTGATCGTGCAGGTTTCCAGACATGATAGAAAAAAAAACCAAAAAAAACCCCAGAACAGATCAAATTGCTTACAGCTACTGTTGTAATATATACTGGTTTTGTCGTTGGCTTTTTTTAAAAAAACCCTTATTTTCCATACTCTGCATGTTCATTAGAAGTACCACCCTTTTAAAATGCTGTGGGTTTGTTTGACTTGCATCTATAATAGTCAAGTTTAACATAATTTGGTTGTATTGTGCTACTTAGAAACCAATAATCAACAACAGCTTAAATCTCAGCAACACTGCTACTCAGTACTGGAATCTACAAGAAATGTAGTACTGCTGCAAATCAGTCCAAATTATTCTGTAATATCAATTTCTAATGCAATAAAGCTTCTTAAGTTAACGTATTTCAAATACTTTTTTGGTCTGTTTTCTGCCCACTGATAAATCACCATTTCTCTCTGATGTACCCCCCATTAACTAGTCCCCTTTGCTGGACTGACCAATTTGCAAACTCAGTACTGCACAGTCCCAAAATTTCAGAGCAGGAAAAGCAAAAGATTCAGCAGCCAAACAGACTACTAGGTGACTAATTTACTACACAGCTTCTGTTCAGATGTACGTATGTTGGTGCTAACAGGCAGTGAGCTGTGTTTTAAAATAAACTTCTGCTCAAAATGCAACCACAGCAAACTATTGTTAAAAGTAGCTTTGCTGCCACAACTGTTTCTATGTTCAAAGACAAAAGAGCCCAAACAAAAGAAGGGAGCAGATTTAATAGCAGCCCCCACCAAACAATCTTCATGAAAATTCTGCTTCACTTTATGTAGCTCAGGTAAATCACTGCAAGTATGCAAATAAGGAACAGTTGTTTTTCTTCTTCAGAGTATATAGAAGAGTCCAAGAACAGTTCTGCTATCCCCAGCTTTTCCAGGCAGAAGGTGTCAGACTGCTGCATGCACCCCAACACACAGTGCCACTGGCACACCACAGTATCAGGAGCTCTCCCTGTTCCCAGGCAGAAGACCACGTTTCCTCACTTCTAGGCTGGGTTCTGAGCTCAAACAGCTTGCATACTCATCATCCTTCTCTTCTAGTACCAAATGGCCTTCAGCACTTGCACATCCTTCTTTCGGGTGTGAATAACCTGTGGTATATCTACATTGATCAACCTGCCTTCCTTTTAATTTATTAAAACTAAGGAGGGGGACTACCACCATATCAAAATCCAGTTCTGGGGTTTCCAAACTATAGCATGAGATGCCAACCATGTAATTTCTTGATTCACTGTCTTTAAAACCTTCTGATTTTTTGGTTGAGTTTTTGTTTGTTCGTTTTAAATGACTAGTTTAAATACAACTTAGATAATCATTAGGGATGGCAATGTTTTTCCCCCTAGTCAATGTAACCAACCTCTTCAAAGCATTCCTTTTAATATCTCCCCTGATGTACTCTTACACACATTGGTTTTCTAAAGAAACTCTTTCTTAGTGATCCACAAGTGCTGGGGACAAAGCTTGTAATTGATTATAATCATACCTTGTTCCAAAACAACACATTCACAAAGTAAACACCACACTGTTCATCCCACTGTTAAGACACCATAGCTTTAACTTCACCACAGCAAACAAATGTTTCTACTTATCTTTCCTAGGAGTAAGTTGAGCAGTATTTTTTTCCCTTTTCTACAGTTTGGACATCTTACAGTACATACCACAGTATTCTGAAAAGCATCTCTCCAGGCTTTCACGACATGAAACAAGTCTATCAATTTAGCGTATGAACATCTGATGAGGAACGTGAAAAAACACATCCTTTGCTCTGTACCCTCTGTCTCTGATCTCTACAAACAGAGGTTTGAAGGATGTGTGGGGAATACAACCATCCTTAAATATTCACCCCATACAGAACTGGAGAAGTGGGTCTAACACAGAGAAACTTTTAGGAAATGCCTACCCACCTTTCTACTCATGGAACAAGAACTCTCAGTTGCATGTCTCAATTTTCAGAGAAAAGGGAGGGGTTTTTTTAAGATCTATATCTCAGGTTAAATTATTCTCAGAAAGGACTCCAGAGGTGTCCCTCCTCTTGACTAAAACAGGATTTCAGGCTCCTGAGGACAGGGCTTTTGTCTAATTAATCAATTCCTGCCAATACTATCCAGGACAAAATTTCTACTCTTCATTTTTAACAGATGTGAAAAACACATATCATCTAAAGCTCTTGGAAAAATGGTGATTAAACAACCCTATGTTTTGCAAAATTCACAGTAACTGCTTTTGCTATTTACTTGAAAGTGAAGGGAAACAAAGTAGAAATCCTACCACTACCAAAAAACCCCCCAAAACTTCCCAACATCCTCTGTTGAAAGTAGAAATTAAACTCTAAGGCCCAGAAAGAAGCCTAAGTTCATACTACAACCCATTAAATATTGTTGGGTTTATCATGTCTGACTTGTTAAGAAACATTTATACTTTTATTCAGGACCCATTGTGAGAATTATCTAAGTGGTAAGAATTTTAAATATCATTAGCATCAACAACAATACAGGAACTAAGAGTAATAGCAGAAACATCACATTTTTAGGCAGTTTAAAGTATTAAAACATCCGAGGAAACTTTACAGATAGCTAAAGCACTGCTAGGCCATTTCAAACTACAGCAAAGCTGATGAGACACTCAACTACTTCAACTAAGCCCACTCAAAACTGAAAAACTAACGTAAAATTAATGCACAGATGAAATTTCAAACAAAGTCAAATTAAGAGTTGAGAGGGGTAGGAAAGGCCTTATCTTATGAGATTCTCTATCTATGAGAATATCAGTCGATAAGCTGATGGAATAACCTATTTTCCGGGAAGAAAATTGCTGCAGTGGAAGACACAAAGGATTAGAGGATGCTCAGGAGCTGAAAGGACTGGCCCCATAGACAAGAGTTACCCTATGATGTCTGTATTTTAACTGAAAAGTTGGGAAAAATTACGAACTCAAGTGTCTGGATTAAAAATTGCTTCCATGTTTCTGTAAATATTTTGCTTTAGCTTTCATCAAGGACTCCTTGCACCCCACAGAGAGATGCTTTACCTGCACATCTGTAATTTGTGCTATGGAGTTTCCTCCTTAGACACATTTTTACTATGGAATAGTTCACCTCACATGACTTCATTTTTACTTCAATCTCTCATCCTCTGTATCGAAATCAGACAACAGCAATTCACCTAATTAAAACCAAGACACCTCTTCAGTCAGACAGAAGGACTTAACTGAAGAAGTGGAACTTGAGATGTTCCCTTCTGGACGTCCCCGGGCTGCTGTGCTGAAAGCAAGACATCACAGGAATGTTTTCTGTTACAGATCCACGGGAACTTGCTTTACACTGGGTTTTTTGCCTCTCTTCTAAAGCATGTCTTTGTCTCTGCTTACATCCCAAATCCTGTGCATAATTCAATCTGTACATTTTGTCCCTATTATTCTCCTCCTTCAGTGTTTTTTGGTTTTTGGTTTTTTTTTTTTCTTAAAGAAAAAGATAGAAAGGATTCACCTCTTGCTCTGCTGCTAAACTCGGCAGCTTCCTCCTGGCTTCCAGCCTAAAAAAAAGAGCAGTAGAGCAACTGTTTCTCTCACTACTTTTACCAGGCTATGCTGAAACACATCAGGTGTCAACTGCTGACAGTTTTCCCTCCTTTAGAGAAGAGTACTGTCTTGTTTCTTCATTCCAATTGCACTTCAAGATCTGTTTGTGAGAACCTGCAATCCATCCTCCTGCAGCTCCCCATGAGTCCAACTGCCTGAGCAGCCTCACAGGCAGCCGCCATGGAGTCACCCTTCCAAGCGCTTTCTGCTCCTCCAGTCCCCACCTGAAACCTCACCCAAGCACATCTTCTGAGGTGCAACGTGAAAACAAAACCTTTTCTTGAAGTCCCTAGCAGATGTGTAAACTTGCTCACCACAGGTGTGTGCCACACACCAGTATAATTTCCTTACTGCAAGGCACTTTAGCAGGGACAGTCTATAGATGAAAAATAATACACCCCATGTATACCATCACCTAAAACTAAGGAGTCTGAAAATAACAACAATATTAACTGAAGACAGTATCAGCAGTAGAAGGAAATAAGCAATGAGGGCAAGTAAACGGAATTAACAAGCGCAAGAAAACCACAGACCATGCACCTACTCTGGGGAAAAAAAAAAAAAAAGCAAAACACTTTCCTTCATCCTTAGAAATCAGCAATAAAATTCAAACTCCATTACAGTCAAAACCACAACTAAAATGAAATACAGAATTTCCAGGATTTTAAAATTATTCTGCAGTCTCGGCTTATACTAGCCTTCCAATACTGGGATTAGCAGCAGTGCTAGAACCTCTAAAAAGCCTAACAGTTTATTCTACCATCTAAACCAGCAGATGTGAACAATGCAGAACTCTCGGTATTGGAAATACCCATTTGGGCAAGTGACCCATACTGTACTAGTAGAAAAAAAAAAAAATTCTAGCAGATATACAGCAGTAGCATACACAAATATTTTTTTTCTTCAGTGAAAGCAAACCTTTCGTTAGGTGTACCATGCAGGAAAAACTCTCTACTACAAAACTTAAGTCAATGGAAATAGATTAAGAATTGCCATTAGTCTCAGGAAATGTTCAAACTGGACACTGAACAGTGTTCTTAAATAAATGCTGACTACAAACCAGTTCTGACATACAATTCAAGACGTAACCTCAGTGAGAAAGTTCACTTAAGAGAAATGTTAATTTCTATGCTGAACATCAAGCCCACAGAAACAAGAACTTTGTATTATTAAAAATTCCAAAATGTACTCTAAAATCTCAGTTCTTAGTTCAGTTCCATTCCCAAAGTAATTCAGCACAATACACCACTAGTCTTACTGATTAAAGACATTCCGCCATTATTGAACATGGGAACATCAATAAAGTAACAGATACAAAAAGTAGAGCTGTTGTGTAATATCTAAAGGTAAGCAAGACACAGATGGTTATCACATTTTGGTATCAACCCAATGGCAATAGTGGAAACAAATTAATTTACTGGAGAAAAGACAGAAACATAAAAAGGGTCATTCAGCATGGTTTTATAGAGAACAAGTTGTGGCAGATAAGCAAAGATGCATCTTTCAACCAAGGCCTATGTAGTAAAGATAACTGCAAAGGTGTAGGATGTGTATATGGCAACCATATGACTTTTTGATTAGTAATACATGTCATACATTTTTTTTTAAATGGTCATAAAATAATCTAAGTAAACAGCAGGATTTCCAAAGTGGCTTACCAACCTCAGAAACATTTGTCAGTGGGAAATTTTATTAGAAACTTCACACAAATATGTACTAAGCATGATGCTGTTCAAAATATTCATTGCACATTATTCTTCAGTAAAAGTAATTTCTGATAAACTCCAGGAGGCTGATATTAGCAAGACCATAAAAAATAATAACAGAGAAGACACCTTCACATTTTGTTTCATCTGTAACAAATTCATTCTACCAAAGCTGTGCAGCTGAGAAAAAAGATCAACCCCACAAACCAAAGGATTGTTTTCAGAGAATGGAGGTGGAGAGAAGGAACAAACACTACCGTATTACCTTCACACGTGATGATGCTGTAACACAGACTGCTACCCTAGGTCCCACAGTGACAGCCCACCTTCACTTCTGTACAGAGCACTGGTGAAATGGGGTGTGGGGGGGGAAGAAATTTAAGGTGTTGGTACTTCTTTGAAAAGAAAAACAGAGGGCTTACAGAGGAGAGCCTCAAAAAAATCCCAGAAAAAGGGAAAAATACCCTTCCTGAGACTATGGCCCCACAATTATTAGCACCAAATCAAGTGCTTCTGGAGAAACAGAAGTACGAATCAGGCCTGGAAGAGGCATAGGTGTGCTACTGCATTTCTGTCAAGTTAGCCAGAGCACACACCAGTAAGCTCACAGAAGACAACTGACAATACTGGATGAGTCAGTTCCAAATTAAGGTATCAGAAACATTCGTGCAAATCTGAAGCAGGAAAGGGTGTTTAGACTAGATCAGCGCATCATATACCCACAGCATTTTTCATCCAGCACATAAGATTTTCAGCATCTCAGAGCCTGAGAGCTTAGTTCAGTTTGTCAAAGTAAACTAGAAGATGCCTGTTAGAGCCTGTGCCCCCGTAAGGAGAAAGCAGAGGATCCAGAAGGCTCATTAACCTGGGCAAAAGGCACAGCAGGGACCAGCAGCTCAGCCCTGACAAAGCTGATGGGAAGAACCAGAGGCAGGACAACAGAGCCCTTGCAAGCACAACGGTGGTTCACCTCTGAGTCTTCAAATTAAAACTGGATACCTTTCTCAAAGACACATTTCAAGGCAAGTTACGAGACTGAATGCAGGAACAACTCAGAAAAACATGAAGATGTGACACAAATCAAAGCAGATGATTTAATAACCCTCTGAAGCCTCAAAATCCCTCAAAGTACAAGTGCTCCTGTTTACTATTTGAATCAAGTTCAGAAACACTGCCACTTCTCCTGCTTTTTTTTTGTTTTCTTTTTAACAAGCATTCAAGAAGGCCTCCAACACAGACAAAAGGTAATGTGCTGTTACCACCACATGAACAATGTTTTATTCCCTGGGAACTCCACAGGCTAGTGGCTGCATACAACTACCAAATGGAAGCAGACGATAACATACCTTTCTACTATTAGTTCACCAGCCGAGCAGCAAGTAGCATTGCTTTTACCATGTTAACCTAAGGGCCAAAACAGTTACCACTGAAGTGCATCACTAAGCTTCCTTTTTCCTTTAGACATTTTGTAGAAACTCAATAAGCTTCCTGAGAATCTAAGGCAAACGTAAAACTGAAATACAAGACGCTCATTTCCTACGTGCCTGTTCTTCCTGAAAAGTTTTGGAGTTTCATTGTGCATGAGTTTGCTAATCTTAGCAACAATGTTGTCCTTACTCAAAAAGCAGGTAAGCAAAGCATTTCTAAAATACGTTATTTCTGAGTTAAGACTTTTAGTTTAGTCCATCTACAAACTAGTTACAAACAACGCAGCTGGATATAAAAGCCCCAAACAAGTTTCTTAAACCTACAGAAGACATCACGAAACAGCAAGTCAGCCTCTTTCACACAAGCCAGACCTACTTTAAAATAAAGAGTAAATAATGGACTTACAGATACCTCTTTAAAAATATTAATCTCTTTGCCGTCTTGGTTTGCTTTTTACCTCTAGCTGCTACTAAGTGATTTCTTTCATTCATACCCGTGCCCTTAAGTGAGCACCTTTTAAAGGTTCGTGTTTCAATTCAGTTAGCCTGTCCTGCCCTTTCTTCTACTATTAATAGACATATTCAGTAGTGAAACAGGTGTTCTGCTTTGAAATACTGGTGCAAAGTCCAGGAAAGAAAAAAGCTGTTAAAAAGCATTTTTGCAGTGGATTTTTGACAATATAGCACACCCCTTCACTTCCCTAAACTATCTATCCAGGCTGACATTTTCCATGAAGACCCATGACAGCAGATCTCATGCACACACACACAAATCCCACCGCACGTTTCCCTGAGAACAAAATGCTAAAATCATATTTATTTCCAGCATCTAAATCTAGTTGTTTACTGAGAAAACTGTAACAAGTCTACCATAACACACAGGATTTTTCCGATCTGCAAGTCCCAGAAAGCCTGTTTGTTTTCAGGAGATGGCTGTTATCAAAAGCAACAAATTTCTCCAGGATTTGCGAGTAGGGGTGAGGGAACAGGAGCTGAGTAAGGCTTTTTCCTCCGTTGTTTCTCCCAACTGGTGGGAGGCTGTTCACATTGCTCTGCAGAAATGCAGAGGAGACCGAGAAGCCAGGAGATGGAACTGTGCTCTGCTAGCGCTCAGGGAGTAAAAAGTCAAGCTGAGAGCCGAGGTCCAGAGGCACAGGGTGTAGCTACAGAGAAAAGGGTAGCACAAGTCTCACCCTAAAACACTGCCACTGGCAACCCACAGCAGCATAAAGCAGCCCCATAGCCTGGTGCCCCGTGCCGTAGTCACTACCTGGCAGTGATAAGCCATGGGGTGCCCACAAAAACCAGCATCCCAGTGTCAATTCTGCCATTAGTGTTTTGGATCACTCTCATCTGAACTGACAATCATGATGGGGATGCACACACCACCACAAATCAGGATTTCTAGGGTAATTCCCTTCCCTACAGAGGTAACTGAGGGGAAAAAAATAAAAAAAGAGATGCTATTCTTGTGAAATCCATGTTACAAAGCTTAAAACTGGTACATCAAGCATTCTGGAGCAGGAACACTTTTAAATTAAGGTTTCTCAAATACACTTTCTTCATCTCAGATAAAAAAACCAACAGAATAAAACTTATTATACTTTAATTTTCTAACACTACAGAAGATGCCTGACTATAGTACGCCAATTCACACGAGTTAAATTACTGAATCTAACATCAAGAGTAAGCATGTATGTACTTGTAACAGTCAGGGACTAAAACTCTTTTTGTTATTGAAAATACTCTGTTTGTATGAGGCCTGTGAGTTCAAAACAATAACAAAGAAAATCAAAATACTTCAGTATCAGTTAAACCTTACATGGCTTTTACTGAAATGGAATGACTTTGTTACATCAAACACTGAAAAGTAGAAAAAAGAAGTTAGAAATACAAGTTCTACCAACTTCAAAAGAAACTTCCTGACCAA
Source organism: Athene cunicularia (assembly GCF_003259725.1). Classification (NCBI taxonomy): domain Eukaryota; kingdom Metazoa; phylum Chordata; class Aves; order Strigiformes; family Strigidae; genus Athene; species Athene cunicularia. The sequence goes on from NW_020799106.1 coordinate 3,483,277, forward strand.
GACATACCTACACCTGGCTGAAGTACTTCAGCTTTTGTCACATGCAACAATTCAATCTTTTCAAAAGCAGTCAATCCATCACCACCACCCAGTTTTGAAGGTACTCTTATTTAACTGAAAAAGCTGTGCTGTCCCAGACTTAGTCCATTAAGTATCTCCTTGGGAGACCTTTTCCCACCAAAAAATTAAGGAAGTTCACACACAAAATCTACTTCTGGTAACGCAGCACTATAACCCAAACTCACTACTTCACATCTCAAATACACAGCATCTCAGATCTTCAGGTGTGTGATTCTCCCCAACCTAGGCACCATCCATTCCATTTCCTAAAAAAAAAAAAAAAAAAAAAAACTTGCAGAAACATACCATGAGATCATACAATTAAAGATTGCTAAATATATATTAATTACCATTCTGCAAATGGGTCAAACGGTCTTGTTGTTTCTTCCTAATACTTGATCTGAAACTTTGCATCTTGTAAGGTAATGCTCTTGCACCGCCAGACAACACTTCCAATTTACCTAGCTTTCTCCCCGCTTTGCTCCCTCCCTCCCAGTTTGTTACCAATAACAGCAGGTGAGATAAAGTTATCATGTTTATATTTACTTAATTTCACAGTCTTGCACATGAGCCACAGCATAATTTCACTTGCATTTCAGGCTACTGGAAGGAGCAGAGTTTGCACATCTTTTTGGACATGCACTGAGTCCAGGCTAGTTTTACCAATTTCAGTATTAAAACAGCATCTGTTTTTACATGTTTCAGAAGAGAGTTCATACAAAGTTAGGGAGCATACAAGCCTGCCAAGTCAACACCTTGTCAGTTTTCCAAGCGCAACTACTTAACATAGGTCTCCTACGCTTAATTAACACAGGTCTCCTACGCTTAATTAATGCTTATTTTTAACCCTATGACACAAGGGTTAACTACAAAATAGAACTAATAGATCCTACATGGCAAGCTGTTTAAGTAACTCCCAAACTGTACACATCCATGCAGACACCAATAATACTACGCACAAACACAGGAACAAAGAAGAAGATGTCATATTAACACTTACACCAGCACAGACACGAGAGGAAGGAGGAAGATGAACGCTTTCTACCTGGTACACCTTGAAGGGAAAATATTCAAAACCATTAAAGACAATGGTGGGAGCTCAAGAAAGTGAAGAGTCTCTGTGGCACCCACAAACAGAGCTCAAAGGACAGTGAAAGGCTGGCAGAGGAAGAGCCGTGTGGTTCCAGCAGTCACCTTCATCTACAGCACACAGGTTTAGTCCTTTCACCTGCTATTTTGGCTACCTGTCAGTTTAATTTGCGCTTCACAGCTCATCCTCAACACTTGATAAAAATCAAAGCTGATTTGTGACATTACAATGACTACAACAGGAAACCAGTATGCAGCGCCCGCCTGCCAGCACAGCAACCCGGCGAAGAGCTTGAGCTGGCTGCTGGAGAAGTTAACTGTCGAAGGTTTAGAATCACAATGGAGAAAATCAGAAAACTTTCTATTTAATTACATTTACATGCAAATGGCACACATTTCAACGTTCCAGTAAAGTTCATCTCCAGTCACTTGTATACTAGAGCAACAGAAGAAAGTATTTTGACTGCAAATGTGTTTACATTACGGGCTGTGTAAACCACAGCACAAAGTCTCGGTGGCCTGAAAAAAAAGTTATGTTTTGCATTCATTATTTCGCCGCTTGCTGAATTAGAAGTGGTTTACTCAGTTGTGCACACAGTTTTAGCATACCAAAGACAGAGCGTCTGCTGAAGATGCCGGTTTTCCAGACAGCCTACAGGTTGCTATAAAAGTCTAACACCTTTTCTCTATCCAAGATGTCAAAAGCATACAGACTGAGTTTGAGATTGAAGAAAACTACCTGCCTTTTGTAAATTAAAATCTGATGAAAACATAAGATAATCACTCCCTAGAGACAGCACCTAAAAACTTGAACGCACACAAATATTTTCTTAAGTTGTTTACAAACAATACCCCTACCAGGGGTTCGGAAAGATGCTGTGCCTTTCTAACAGGCAAAGAGAAAATGTCTGACTGACAAGATGTCTTAGCCCCTTTCAACATTAGAAGGCACTACGCTGCTACCTAATTAAGACACATTCTCTTCTCGTAAAGTATTAACAAAGAACACGTTTCCCCATCTAGGACTATATTTGTCATCCTTGAATAAATTACTTCTGTATTGTGTTTCATGCACTCTTCCGGCCCACATCCTGCTAGACGCTGACTGCTTACGACTGGGAACAGATGAGAGGTTTGCCCAGACGAGCTCCATTTCTTTGCTAGATATATCGACAATGAAAAAAAATGATTATCAATAAAATAGCCATTACGCTTGTAATAAAGTAACCCCTGAGAAAAAAAATCACCTAAGAAGTGAAAGAGCACACGCAGGTGGGATCAGGCCCTCCCCAGGCACCTCTATCTTTCACTGGCCAGGATGGACAGGAGAGCATACACAAGTGTCAGGGTTACCTTTAGTCTGTCTTCAACGTTGTCACCTACTTTGTTTGCATGCAGGCCGTGATCATTACAGCATCTAAACGATCACTCTAACCACTGAATTACCAAAAGCACCCCTAATCTAAACTCCTGAACTCCCAACTCCCAGAGATGAAAACAACGTCATATTCACTGTATATTCGTATGTACTTTACTGAGGACTGATGCCAAACAGCATCATATAAAATGACGTTATTCTAAATCATCCTCGCAGTGCTCATAAAGCAGTAGCTGAGCTCTTCCCGGGACAGACTGGTGTGCGTTACTCACATTGTTTTTAAGGGTTTTATTTTAAATGAGTTTTTAAATAACCTTTTGAAATACCACAGTTAACAAAACTGTAGAATTAAATCAAACGCTTCTTCATGACTAAGACGCTATCCTGCAACTGGCTGTTCCCGCAGTGGCTGAAGAGGTGACTGCTGAGGAGATAATCCGTAATCTCCGCAGATTACTTCAAGAAAATCTCGACTTTGAGAAACTTCAGGGAACATTCAGCATCGCCCTTCCCCGGCACGGCCCTCGCCGCTCCTTACCCCAAAACCCCGCCGCGCCGCCCCTTGCCGAGCCCTCGCCGCCCGGGGCGCCGGGCTGCTTCCCCGCGGGGAGCCGGCCTGGCCACGCGGCTCCGGGCCGGC